>NW_010561133.1:0-26014 GCF_000687285.1 Phaethon lepturus | reverse complement strand
TCCCTACACTGGCCCCATTTCTCAACAAGGTGGCAGAGCAGACCACAGCAGGTTTGCCACATATCTATGTGGAGCTGGTGGAGATATCTGGTATTTGGAGGAGGAGTGTGCTGAGGGAGGATGTTATATCTCATGGGGCAGAGGAAAAGCAGAATGCCACGGTCCCAGCACTATCTCATGCTGTAACATGTAGCACGTTCTTTGAGAAAAATCCCACTAGCTGGGGACTGAAGGATTAATGAAGGCAGAAGAGGGGGGATGTGACTACCTTGCTGAAGGTTGAGCTGTGTGATTTTCACTTCGTGAGGAATACATACATACCTAGCCCAGGTATTTACTGTTATATTGGTGGAACAAAGTAGACATGTTTGTGGACTGAAAGGAGGTGAACCTGTAACTGTTGAGGAAACATAGTGCAGCAGGGGTAAGCCAATCTGCTGGGTAAGCTCTGTCTGCTCTTTCATTTTCACTGGAAGGGGGTAGTGTTGGTGAAGCTGATGCTGCTTGTGATGTCATCTTCGTAGCATCTTCAGAAGAAAAAGAGAGATACAATGACAGGATTGTTGTCCCATTCCTGTTCATGATAGAACACAGTGCTCTGTGCGGTGCTTCAGCCTCTAGGAAACCTGAGCTCACATATGTGTCTGCTGCAGGCCTGCCTAGGGATTGCATTAGCACTTCTGAGTTCCCTCTGATCATGATATTGGCAGATGATTGGTACTCCTTCTGATCATTTTTAAGGCCCCTCTTTATTTGAATCAGAAAATCCTTTTTATAACAAATTTTTTTTTAACTTTTGCTTTAAGTGTGTCTTTTTTGTTTTTCACATATATACTCGACATATATGCATACCCTCAGTGCTGCTTATGAGGGAATCATTTCACTGAAAGATGAAACCTGGCCTGCCTGACTCTGCAAGAGAATGGGCAAAATGTTTTGTTTCCACGCAGGAAGATTTAGAACAGTATCTTCAGTGGCTGTTCTGTGCCAAAGAAAGTTCATCTTCATTGATATACCCTCAAGAACCCACTTATTAAAATCTTACTGAAGCTTCATAGATAGAAACAAAGACATTTATTAAACTAACGTAATAAATAAGAAAAAAATTTGAAAATCCCAATTTGACTTTTTATTGGTTTTCCTAGCAGATATTTTCAGGTATACCATAGTGGTATCTTCCTATACCCCCTAACCTTCCCTAAATGTTTGCATGATTGGTAACATATCTTTGCTGATCCATCTTTTGAACAGAACAGTAGACTAAAATAAGCAGTTTGTGCTGAGACTATATGCTTTACCTCCTAACTCCAGTTCCTCAAAAGAAGAACATCTAGTTGGAGTATATTTGAAATGTGTGTTTTAAGGATATGATTCCATAATTGCTGATCATTCCGTCACTGGTGGTTGTACCCAGGGAAGTTTTCAGACCTCTCTTCTCCTTCCGCAGGTTCATTGCAGAAAGGCAAAGACTTTTGCTATTGCTTTGTTTTTTCCCCACCTTGTCTTGTTTTTCTCCATCTGTTTCTGCCTGCACTGAGCAGAAAAGACAAATAATGCAGTGTTCCACACCTAGTCTGAAGGGGTCATGCTGAAGAGTTATTTGCTGCTGGATGCAAGTATCATAACCAGAAAGGAGCCATTTAGGATGACCTCCCTCCCTGTGGGACCAAAGACCAAGTTTGTGATCCCCCTGGACTGAATAATGTGAAACGACACCAGCCAACCAATTTAACAATTTAATAATACAAAATGCAAGGCATGAGGTTACATGAATGACTAAACAATTCAACTAAACAAAAAGTCCTGTGCAACACGTCTTTTACAATTCGACAAAGAGAGGAGAAGAAAGAGAAAGAGAAAAAGAGAGAGGGAGAGCGAGAGCGAGGGTGAGAGCAAGACAGGGAAGATATCGCCACCCGTGGATCCAGCGGCATCCTGTTGGTCCTCTTGATGTTCCTTGGTGGTGGGTGTCCCCCCCTTCGCTTCTGATAGTACCATTTTTATACAGTCCGAGTCCCACAATCTCCGGCCGGTTCCAAGAAACTTCATGCATATGCAACAGGCATGTCTGCAGGCTTTCGTGTCCACATGACGATCATGTGGTGTCTCTTCTCACTGTGCCTGCACCGTAGCTCTGCTCTACAGGATCCAGTGTCTTGTTCTTTCTTGTAGTTTTTCGAGCCTTTGTACCAAGAAATGCATGGTTCCCTTAGTACCACAAAATGTTTAGGACAAAGACCGCATGTTGGTCCACCACCCCACCCCGTGGCTTAAACATTGATTGGTACTGTCTAACACAGTCGTTGTCAAGCCTCATCGATGGGGTGATATGAAGATAAGATTAGAAGGGACAGAAAAATAAAAGGTAGAAGTGAAAATACATGCATACGGTAGCTACAACTATTTAACTGAATCACAGAATCACAGAATCACTAAGGTTGGAAAGGACCTTCAAGATCATCAAGTCCAATCATTAACCCAAGCCCACCATGTCCCCTAAACCATTTCCTGAAGCGCCACATCCACACATTTTTTGAATACTTCCAGAGATGATGACTCCAGCACCTCTTTGGGCAGCATGTTCCAATGCTTGACCACCGTCTCGGTGAAGAAATTTTGCCTAATATCCAATCTAAACCTCCCCTGGTGCAACTTGAGGCCATTTCCTTTCATCCTATCACTAGTTAGTCGGGAAAAGAGACCAACACACACGTCGCCACAGCCCCGTTTCAGGTAGTTGTAGAGAGCGATAAGTCTCCCCTCAGCCTCCTCTTCTCCAGACTAAACAACCCCAGTTCCCTCAGCCAGTCCTCATAAGACTTGTGCTCCAGACCCCTCACCAGCTTCGCTGCCCTTCTCTGGACACGCTCAAGCACCTCAGCATACTTCTTGTAGTGAAGAGCCCAAAACTGAACACAGTATTCAAGGTGCAGCCTCACCAGTGCCAAGTACAGGGGTACAATCACTTCCCTACTCCTGCTGGCCACACTATTTCTGATAGAGGCCAGAATGCTGTTGGCCTTCTTGGCCACCTGGGTGCACTGCCACCTCATATTCAGCCGGCTGTCAACCAGTGCTCCCAGATCCCTTTCTGCCGGGCAGCTCTCCAGCCACTCCTCCCCAAGCCTGTAGCGTTGCATGGGGTTGTTGTGACCCAGGTGCAGGACCCGGCACTTGGCTTTATTAAACCTCATATAGCTGACCTCAGCCCGGCAATCCAGCCTGTTCAGATCCCTCTGCAGAGCCCTCCTACCCTCCAGCAGATCAACACTCCCACCCAGCTTGGTGTCATCTCCAAACTTACTGAGGGAGCACTCGATCCCCTCATCCAGATCATCGATAAAGATATTGAACAAGACCAGCCTCAGAACCGAGCCCTGGGGAACACCGCTTGTGACCGGCCACCAGCCAGATTTAACGCCATTCACCACAACTCTCTGGGCTCGGCCATCCAGCCAGTTCTTTACCCAGCGAAGAGTAAACCTGTCTAAGGCACAAGCCACCAGTTTCTCCAGGAGAATACTGTGGGACACGCTGTCAAAGGCTTTACTAACATCCAGACAGACAAAATCCACAGCCTTTCCCTCACCCACTAGGCGGGTCACCTGGTCATAGAAGGAAATCAGGTTGGTCAAGTAGGATCTGACTGTCATGAACCCATGCTGGCTGGGCCTGATCCCTTGGTTGTCCTTCATATGCCCTGTGAGCACTCTCAGGATGAACTGCTCCATGATCTTCCCTGGTACGGAGGTCAGGCTGACAGGCCTGTAGTTCCCAGGATCCTCCTTCCAACCTTTCTTGTAGATGACTGTCACATCAGCAAGCCTCCAGTCATCTGGGACCTCCCCTGTTAACCAGGACTGCTGATAAATGATGGAGAGTGGCTTGGCAAGCTCCTCCGCCAGCTCCCTCAGTACTCTTGGGTGGATCCCATCAGGCCCCATAGACTTGTGGGTGTCCAGGTGGCTTAACAGGTCCTTAACTGCTTCCTCGTGGATTATGGGCAAGTTATTGTCCTCTCCATCCCCATCTTCCATTTCAGGGGGCTGAATACCCTGTGGATACCTGGACTGGTTATTAAAGACTGAGGCAAAGAAGGCATTAAGTACCTCAACCTTGTCCTTGGCCTTGGGAATACAATGTACCTCCCCACATCCAGTAAGGGATGTTTTTAATATATTTGTAGAAGCATTTTTTATTATCCTTTACGACTGTGGCCCGATTGAGTTCTAGCTGGGCTTTTGGCTTTCTAATTTTGTCCCTGCTTGACCTAACAAGATCCTTGTATTCTTCGTGAGTTGCCTGCCCCTTCTTCCAGAGGTGATAAACTCTCCTCTTTTCCCTGAGTCCCAGCAAAATCTCCCTGTTCAGCCACGCCGGTCGCCTTCCCCACCAGCTCTTCTTAAGGCACATGGGGACTCCTGTGCCTTTAAGATTTCCTTCCTCAAGACTGTCCAGCTTTCCTGGACCCCTTTGTCCTTCAGGACTGTCTCCCAAGGGACTCTCTCAACGGTGACCTGAACAGGCCGAAGTCTGCCCTCCGGAAGTCCATGGTAGCAGTTTTGCTGACCCCGCTCCTTACTTCGCTCACAACTGAGAATTCTATCATGTCGTGGTCACTAAGCCCAGGACAGCCTATGACCACCACATCTCCCACCAGTACTTCTCTGTTTGTAAACCGCAGGTCAAGTGGGGCACCTCCCCTGGTAGGCTCACTTACCAGCTGGGTCAGGAAGTTATCTTCCACACACTCCAGGAATGTCCTAGACTGTTTCCTCTCTGCTGTGGATGTCTGTGAGGTTGAAGTCCCCCACAAGAACAAGGGCCAGCGAATGCGAGACCTCCGCCAGTCGCTTATAGAATGTCTCATCTGTCTCTTCCTCCTGGTTGGGTGGTCTGTAACAGACTCCCAGAAGGATATCTGCCTCATTGGCCTTCCCCGTCATCCTTACCCATAAGTACACGACTTGGTCTTCACAATCATTGATTTCTATACAATCAAAACACTCCCTAACATACAGAGCCACCCCACCGCCTCTCCTTCCTTGCCTATCCCTTCTGAAGAGGTTATAGCCATCCATTGCAGCACTCCAGTCATGAGAAACATTCCACCATGTTTCTGTGATGGCAACTACATCATAGCTGTCCGACTGCACAATGGCTTCCAGCTCCTCCTGTTTGGTACTCATGCTGCGTGCATTGCTGTAGATGCACTTGAGCTGGGCTATCAATTTCACCCCCAACTCCAGCATGCCACCCCTAGGCTCATCTCTAGTGAGCCTGGATTTATCCCCTTCCCCCTTCAAACCTAGTTTAAAGCCCTCTCAGTGAGGCCTGCCAGCTCGTAAGCTAGAATCCTTTTGCCCCTTGGAGGCAGTTGCACTCCATCTGCTGCGAGGAGGCCCAGTGCCATGTAAACTGCCCCATGGTCAAAAAACCCCAAATTCTGATGACGGCACCAGCCCCTGAGCCATGTGTTGATCAGGTGTGCTTTCCTGTTCCTTTCAGTGTTCTTCCCTGTAACTGAAGGGATTGATGAAAACACTACCTGTGCTCCTGCTCCATTGACCAGTCGCCCCAGTGCTCTCAAGTCCTTTTTGATTGCCTTTGGGCTTCTTAGTGCAACCTCATCGTTGCCAACCTATAGGACCGAGAGCGGCTAGTAATCAGTGGGCCAAACCACACCAGGGAGTCTCTTGGTGACATCTCTCACCCGGGCTCCAGGGAAGCAGCAGACTTCCCTGTGGGTTGGGCCCTCTGTACCCCTCAGAAGGGAGTCGCGTACAACAATTACCCTCCTTTTTTTTTTTTTTCTTTTGTTATGAACTGGTTCATAACATCTTTTTCTAACTATAACATATATAAATCTAACAGATTTTACAAAACCGAAACGTGTCCCAGGCCGAGTTTGAGAACCTGTTTATGGATCGGGGGGATTAGAAAAAACAGGTGATTGTCCACAATGGTATTCATAAGGTAAACACACATATACCAAAAGAATAATTACAGCAATAGTTAACAAAATTAACATCCCAAAATAAAGTGTCACGATTATGTATATTTCGGCCATTTTGGCCTCTCCTCTTGCAATTCTTCTAGCAGTGCCGTTCACAGATGGTGTCTTTGTCATGATGGGACAGTTATCTTTCTTGTGTTGGTCTTGGGTTTCCAGCGGTACAAAGCTGGTCATTGTTGTTGGTTGCGGCCCTCATGGTCAGTGTAGAGGCTGATGGCCACGCTACCCTGGCGTGCCAGAGTTGGGGTCTGCATACACAGCAAGAAGAATGGATTTCCACGCCTCCAGCCCAGAGTGCACGTGTGGTTTGGGCCTGGGTACTCTCGTCACGGATTTTTCCTGCCTGCCAGTTTTGTTGTTTAAATTCCAATACAAATTATCAATAATATTTGCTATATTCACCT
This sequence comes from Phaethon lepturus, assembly GCF_000687285.1. NCBI lineage: Eukaryota > Metazoa > Chordata > Aves > Phaethontiformes > Phaethontidae > Phaethon > Phaethon lepturus. Next base: position 19,594 of record NW_010561133.1, on the reverse strand, counting down.
TCCACCACCCCATGAGTCCCTCTGATCTTAAATAGCTATTTCAGAATTAGGGACATCGATTAAGCCTTCCTCGTCTTACTGTAAGGGGGTGTAGTTAGTTAGCTGGACCATTTGTATGTTAACAACTTTCATTATAGTTGACTTCATACAAGATATTGCTACACCTATGATAATTACAATTACAATAAACATCATTACATATTGAATCAAACTTTGCATCCAACCAGTGACACCAAATCCAAACCAGCTAAATACCTTTGAAAGCCAGCTAATGCTCATTGATTCTTGGAGCTCACGGGTGTCCTTCCCTACTTGTCATATCTTCTCTAGTTGGACATTAAGGTCCAGTGTAACATTAGAGGTATGAACACAACAATCAGTATTCAAAAGATTCAAATAACCACAAAGACCATTTTGGCACACCAACATTAAGTCTAGTGCCATGTGGTTTTGAAGAGCCATTTTCGATGTAGCTTGCAATTGCCAATTAAGCAGCTGTTTACTGGTTTCAGTAGCATTAGCTAGTTTTTCTACTTGATAAGGTAACTTAACCATAATTGCATCCACATGGTAGCACTCCCAAATCCCCAGAATCCTTCCATTCCCCAGGCTATGCAAATGGTGGTCCCTGGGTCTTGCCGCCCCTCTACCTCTCTGTCCAGTGTCACTTTTGCCCGCTTCATGCGTGTTATCCAGTGAGGTCAAATAGGGGTTTGCTTCCATATGGGACATAATGTCGGGACACCCAAGGTAAGTTGGAGTCCGAGTAGTCCCGCCCATAGAGAAGTATACATATCATCATTGTTAGAGGCCCAAATCAAACCAGCTGGAGCGTCACCAGAGGCAACATGACAATCATTGTGAGGTGCAAAATCTGCACTCACTGATTTATATGATATACTATGATTTTGACACAAACAGCCCATTTTTAAGGTAATATAACCTGGCCAATAATATTTGACCCAATCATATTGTTTCCAGTTTGAGCAATTTATTACATTTTGACAGGACCACAACACTGACTTGTTCGATACTGAACCAAAAGAAAATCCTGGTTCAAATGGTGTAAAACCCAACCATTTAATCTGAACCAGATGCAATCCTTATTGGGATCTTTTTTCTTGGGACAATCTTGTCCTCTATTCCATTGTATACACCAAGTTGTATTTGGGGGTTGATTATACTGTAGGATGTTAGTTGCTCGTCCCCAGGGTCGCAAATCAGATGTTCCCCATATGATCTGATTGCAGGTAAAAGTTACGTTCCAACCTTCTTCATAACATGTATAGGTTGTGCTATCAATGGTAGAATAACTAAGTGGCTGATTTATTTGTTCAGAAACTCGCCTTCTACCTGAGGAATAAGGATTCACTATTTCAATGATACACTGGGTATTCCATAGTTGTAACAAAATTCCTGCTATGTCCGTAGGAAGAATACCCATTGGAAGGGGATCTTCTACAGATTTAGGCAAAGCCAAGCAAGCGGTAATGTATTATACTACATATTATAACCACAGAAGATAGTATCCCTTGAGGACACTCTAGCTCAGTGTGAGACAAATCTTTTTCCCTAGTGTCCTTTTCCTTTCTTCTCCTGATCTCAGGATTCCACCTGCAAGAGATCACATAAAACAACTTGGCTCGACTTTGAACCGGTTAAAAGGATGGAATGATCCATCTAGTATGGATTTGATGGTCTTTCCCATGAACATCAGTGGCTAACCATGCGTATAGGTTTTTTTGAGTTTTCAGTACTAGAGGTATTTGACCCACAGTGCATAAATTCAATAAAACTGGTTGTCCTGGATAATACAATGGATTCCTCGGGTTCTTATTCTCCTTAGTTCCAGGTAAGAGGGAAGGGGGTTTAGGGCAAAAAGCTGTGAGTCTGGGGCAACCATTTACTCCCCAGCGTCCATTGACTTTAGTTACTGCATCAGATACTCGTGCCCTTCCAGGGTCATGTAGTCTTAGGGTTTGTTTAAGGAGTCCATTAGTACATTCTACAATACCATTTGCCTGAGGGTAATATGGGGTATGGAAAATCCACTGTATCCCTTCATCTCATTCCCACTCTTGGACCACCCTTGCAGTAAAGTCACTACCGTTGTCTGATTGGATAACTCTGGGTTTAGGGAAACAGCTAAACCATGATTTCAGACTGCTCACTGTATGCTCTCCTGTTGCTCACGGGACAGCTTCAGCTTGAGTTAGTCCAGAAATTACTTCAACTCCTACCAATACATACCTCTTTCCTTCTGAGAGACAAAAAGGACCGATGTAGTCTACTTGCCAAGTGTCCCACAGTCGCTTATTGTCCCTTAAGTGTAAGGGTTGATCCTTGAGAGGGTTATGCTCCCCTAATCATGTACAGCATAGGCCGCATGCTGAGGTGACAGTGCTACATAGCTCCCTGGTCACAGACCATCCCCTGCTAATTGCCTCTTTATAAAGGTCTTTACTTTCAGAATGGCCTCATTTAACATGTAACCATTCTGACAGATGTTCCCATTTTTCCCCTTCCGGTTCCACTGCTAATGTGGCTAAGTGGATTAGTGAATCTACTTGATTATTCAAGAGGTGAGAAGGGTGATCTCCTTTTTGGTGTGCAGCTACCCATCCTACCAGGAGAGGCTTCTGTTTAGCAATGTTTAAAATTTCTTCCCATTTTTCTCGCTGCCACACTGGTATCCAATTAACTTCCCATTGGTTTTATTCCCAAAATGGGAGCCATTCAGTACATCCCTTGAATACAGATTATGAATCGGTATAAATGAACACTGGTTCTTTGTTTTCTGCTTCTTGTTTTATCACACTCGAAACTGCTATCAACTCTCCTACCTGAGCACTTCTCTCCCCTTCTGTTACTCTCTGGTTCCCTGAATCAACGTGCAGTGCTACTGCTCGATACTTCCCTCTCTTTTAGAGAATGCGTCAGTGAAACATATATTCTTCAGTTGGGAATCAAAGGGAGGAGCAGGTTTTATAACTGAAGGAGGAGGCTCCTGATCTGGGTGATCAGAAGTTGGATCCTGTATTTGAAGCATCTCAGGTAATCCTTCCTCTATCTGGTATGTATGACGGTAGTGGCCTAACTGTGCATACCATTTCCTTACTGTTTCTCGCTGTGCAACTCCAACAAGAGGTGGGGTTCCAGCTAATATCGGTTTCAAAACCTCAAAGGGTCCTCTTAAAATAATTGACTATTGTCATATGATTTTTTCATCTTCTTGCAAGGCAAGGTTAACTACAGAAAGGCCTTTCTCCCAAGTTGAGTATCGCTTCTCCGCATCTTTAAAACTGCGTGAATAAAATCCTATGAGGCGAGTTGGAAAGTCAGGTCCACATTGCCACATGTATATGGATAATCCATGGCTTGCAAAACCCCACTTGATATGGAATGGATCTGTTGGGTGTATGTAAAGCCTGATGTAGTCCAGCCTCAAAAATTAATAATTTTAAGGCTTCCTCAGGAGCTGGGGCCCAGTCCCAAGCAGCTTTTTTGCGTGTCAAATCATACAAAAGACGTGCTATGATGGAAAAATCTGGAATGTGTTTTCTCCAAAATACCAGCAGACCTAGAGTATGTTGTAACTCTTTCTTGTTTCCAGGGATTTTTAGTTGTTGAAGGGTAGTTAAAGTCTCTGGGGGAATACATTTTGTTCCTCCCCTCCGCCTAGGAATTTCACTTCAAAAGAGGGAAGCTGTACCTTTTCTGATGGGATTTGGAGTCCTAAATTTTCCAAATGATCAATTATTTCAGATTGAGTTTGTCCTACCGCAGTGGCATCAGAGCCACCAATCAGGATATCATCAATATACTGATATATTTTGACTCTTTCTTCGGGAGCAATTTGAGTAAGTTCTTGTGTCAGTGCACAGTGAGCAATGGTCGGTGACAATATCCCTGGGGAAGACAGGTAAAGGTGAATTGTACGTCCTCCCATGTGAAAGCAAAACCATTTCTACCTGCTTCCTGCAGGGGAATCATGAAAAACATGTCCTTCACATCAATGGTTGCTAAAATTTGGTGAGTTTGTTCCTGTATAGTTGCAATTAGTTCAGCTATATTAGGTACAGCAGCAAAGGGACCTGTATTGGCGTTCAGGCACCGATAATCAATTGTCAATTGCCACTTCCCATTTAGTTTGCAGACTGGCCACGCAGGGGAGTTATAAGGTGAGTGAGTGGGGACAACTATCCCTTGTTCCCATAATTCAACTATTACAGGAGTAATTCCCTCCCTTGCTCCTAACGGCAGGGCGTAGGGTTTGACATTGACTATCTTTGAAAAAGGGAGTGTGGGTGCTGATTGAAGCAGTCTCATTGAGGCTGTGGGGAGTCCGAACACCCACTCTTTTCCTACTGAATCTACCCAGGCGCAACCTTTAAGTAAATCGAGCCCCATAATATTTGTTGGTAAATCTCCCAATATCATTGTGGTCTCAACAGGAAATTCATCTCCCAGGAGCCAACATTTAACTTGAGCTGTTTGTTGTGATTTAGAGTTGCTGAAAACATCAGTAACCCAGATTGGTTTCTTATTTGTGACTATGCTGCTGTTATTAGCGACATCTGTCCAGAAAGATGTCATTTGGACTCCAGTGTCTACTAGGAAGTTAACTGGAGTTTTAAGGGGTCGCAAAGGGAAAGTTATCAACAATTCTCCTTTGCTCTTTTCTATGAGCCTTCTTAAGTCAGCCCACCAGCCGTCCTCTGGCTCACTTAAAAAGGATGGCGTGGGGGGTTTCCTGACTCTGGGGGTTTTAAATCAATTAAATCAGTCTAACAAGGGTGCAGATAGGGTTGCTGTTCCAGGTTCTTGACATAAGGAAAAAGGATCTTTGGGGTTTGAGGGGGGTGGGATTCCCTTTATTCTGTCCCAGCTCTTCACCAAACTTTCCAGGTTGGGGGTGGATAACCTGTCCATTACTTCTCTAGGCATGCCCTTTGAAATGCCCTCTGCCCATAGTAACTGTCTTTTACTTTTGGTACCCATACCAGCTTCTCAGAATGTGGGGGTCATGATGGTTTAAATTTCCTCCCGCTTTCTTTGACTCTCCTTATCTCTGCCCTATGCTTTGTTTCCCCTGGCCAGTGATTCCCATGCGTCTTCTGTAATTAATTAGTTCTTGCATCACTTCCTCCCAGGTAATTTTGGGGGGGCCTCCCCTTCGCCTCGGTCGGGGAGTTCACAACCGATCTTGTAGCTGAACAGTATACAGTTTTAAAGCATCAGGACGTCCCCTGATTAGAGGATGAAACCTCTCAGAGTCTGCCACACACTGCATGGGGGAGGGCTGTTGTGGAAGCAACAACCAGTCATGCATTAATTGGAGGCAGGCAGTTTCTGCATGCTTTCCAAAACGTGACTTGCTGTAGGTGTTTTGGTAGAAAAAGGGTTGCCTCCCTCCATTGGGTCTAATCCTCCTGCCCAATAAGCCACCCTCTGGGTCAAGGACCAAGGTTGCCGATGATCATTGGTAGTTAAGAAAACTCCAGGTCCCCAGTATCCTCTAGCCTCATCTTTGCTCAACAGAATGCGATCTCACTCAGTAAGGGACACTCTCCAGATGTACTCGGTTTCAGTTTCTCGGGGGTGCCCAATAAGCCACCCTCTGGGTCAAGGACCAAGGTTGCCGATGATCATTGGTAGTTAAGAAAACTCCAGGTCCCCAGTATCCTCTAGCCTCATCTTTGCTCAACAGAATGCGATCTCACTCAGTAAGGGACACTCTCCAGATGTACTCGGTTTCAGTTTCTCGGGGGTCCCGAGAGTATTTTTCCTGTATTTTGGCCAAGTCTGTTGGGGAAAAGGGGAAGGTACATGTGGTATGCTGCTGGACAACCCCTGACCAGTATGAACAATTTCAGTTTTGATCAAGGGTCTCATTACCACTTCCTCATCTCTAGGATAAAAGAGGTTCCTACTTTCCTCTAGTTCTTTAATTGTATATATAGCTGTCTGTTTTTCTCCTAATTTTGCCAAACTTGAAAATCCCAGTTCACTCTCCAGGTCTGAGCCTGTTTCTCTCCTATCACCAAATACCTGCAGGTTTTCTTGGAATTCATACCATAAAATTCTCTCTCAGTCTAGTGAATCTGACAAAATTGCGTGAAGCCACTGAGTAGTGCTACGCTCAGCAGTGAGCTGACTTTGCAAGTTTCTCATCTGCTCTTGCAAGGACTCATTTGTCTCTTTCTCTGCTTGCTTTTTCTCTTCAGTGGTGCTACGCTCAGCAGTGAGCTGACTTTGCAAGTTTCTCATCTGCTCTTGCAAGGACTCATTTGTCTCTTTCTCTGCTTGCTTTTTCTCTTCAGTGGCAATTAGTGCTGCTCCCAACACAGCACAGACTGTTCCTTTCCTTTCCCCAGTCGCCGTTTTCATTCCTTTGCCAAAAGAGTGATCCGGTCAACCACAGCCTGCGAGTCATGCCAATTCTTTTGAGCCCAAGCCATGCCAGGAAGAGAGGATAGGGCTTTATAGCCCTTCAGTTTCTCAAGGAGGGGATTCTCAAATTGATCCCAACAACAACTGTCACACAATGCAAAAGGAGTACCCCAAAGTATTTGGCCTATTGTAGGTTCACATACCCAGTGTGGATCTTTACAACAAGATCCCCTCTCCTCTCTCTCCTGTCAGGCACTTCCCAAGGAAGGGGCCGCACTAAGGGCCCTGGTCCCTTCTGGTTGGTTCAGTTTCACAAGGGGGGATCTTGTCTGTGATGCCAATTAAGATGTCACGGCCTGAAAGGAGACATTTAGGAAGACCTCTCTCCCTGTGGGACCAAAGACCAAGTTCGTGATCCGCCTGGACTGAATTAATGTGAAACAACACCAGCCAACCAATTTAACAATTTAATAATACAAAATGCAAGGCATGAGGTTACATGAATGACTCAACAGCAACTACTCTAACTAAACAATTCAACTAAACAAACAAGTCCTGTGCAACACATCTTTTACAATTCGACAAAGAGAGAAGAAAGAGAAAGAGAAAAAGAGAGAGGGAGAGCGAGAGCGAGAGCAAGACAGGGAAGATATCGCCACCCGTGGATCCAGCGGCATCCTGTTGGTCCTCTTGATGTTCCTTGGTGGTGAGTGTCCCCCCCTTCGCTTCTGATAGTACCATTTTTATACAGTCCGAGTCCCACAATCTCCGGCCGGTTCCAAGAAACTTCATGCATATGCAACAGGCATGTCTGCAGGCTTTCGTGTCCACATGACGATCATGTGGTGTCTCTTCTCACTGTGCCTGCGCCATAGCTCTGCTCTACAGGATCCAGTGTCTCATTCCTTCTTGTAGTTTTTCAAGCCTTTGTACCAAGAAATGCATGGTTCCCTTAGTACCACAAAATGTTTAGGACAAAGACTACATGTCGTTCCGCCACATCAGGAAATACCTGTTCCTAGCAATGTACTGCAGAAATGCTATTTCTTCTTTCCAGCCAAGAACAAGGAGGATTTCAAGTTATCTGCTCTAGAGAATGGACTGATTATATCTGTATGGCTACTTGTCTGCACTATAATGAGGCAAATAAAGATGCCTTAAGTATAAAGGCATTGTTTGGTTGTGTGAATTTAGCTTCTTCTCGCTCAAGTTCACTTCCAGTAGGAAGATTTCCATTGACTGAAATGAATATCATCCTTTTCCTGTCAAGTTTTGTGTGATGGTTTTGTGGATGCATTGAATTTTGCCATCTGGGTTTCAGAAAGAGTGAATACTAAGGATATGGGATGAAAATAAAAAGATGAATGATAGTCTGATGTTGCATTCATTTATTCATTGCCAGTTTATATTGAGTGTCAACACTGTTAGCTTGCCTTTCTGAAGATTAATCATTACTGATCTATTTCTAGAGCATTCTGATTTAATAGATATGAAAGCAACCAGGAAAAGAGGCTATGCTTTTTCTAGTTTTTTTTTCTAGTTTTCCTGTTTATCCTTGTAGCCTTTCTCTGCTCTTGTTCTTGTTTGAAGACTCTTTGTTCAAATCTTTCGTGGAGCTGATCTCAAGTTATCCTACTAGCAATCTTCCAGTCTGTTCTGAAATTGCGCTTTCCTTTTTAGGGTAGCGTCACATAAATACTCCATAGTCATTCAGTGGTCAGTGAGTATCTGGGGCTTTTCTACATGCAGAAGTTTCCAACTCATTTTATCTCGTGTTTTTGTGGATGGTACCTAAAAAAAGGCACAATGTACTGCTGAGTTTTTCTCATTCTGATTATTCCACTTCTCGTATGCTGTCCTGTGAACTTTGTACCTTCAAGCATTTTATGGTCTTTTGATGCCCACTCTCCAGCCCAATGTTTCTGCACTCCATGCTGCCCATTGCTCTTTTTGTTTTAGCCAAGACTTCACCCTCCCCTAATTCTTTCACAAAATCTTACCTTCTCCATTGTAACTAATAATCTTCCATGTGGAACCTATCAATGCCTCATTAAGCACTATGGTGATGATATACTCTGCTTTTCCTCTATTTAAACAAAATAATAAGTTAATCATAGAAAGATGTCAAATCAGTCTGGTATAGGTCTACTCATCCTGAATTCATCCTGCAGTTCATATATAATATATTGACCACCTACCATAACTGTATGTTGTTAGCCATCCTCTTACTACTCAAAATTTGTGCATTAGATGGAAGCTTTATCAGTAGTCTTTTATGATTATGATTGTAATAATGACTTACTGATAAATACAATTTTTCAAGAAAACTCAGGAACATTCTGAAACATTGCCACCTTGTGGCTTTTACAAAATCACCATCTTTAACAGTGCTTTTTCTTGTACTTAGTTGGAAGAAAGGGCATAGCACAGCTTAATTTAAAATAATTCGCTAATGAAATCTGCTGGGTTTGTTTTCCAGCTTACAGGAAGTATAAATTAATCCTAGTAGTTTTACACAAAGTTGTTTCTCCATGCATTGCACTAGGCTTCTTTTCTCTCTCTTTTTTTTTTTTTTTCCTTGCAGGGAATTGAAATGGCTGTGCAATGTAATATAGCGATGACAGAGACCACAAACATAATAAGTAATAGCTTTTAAAATTATGCAAAAGTGAACTTATCAAGGTATAATTACGTAACAGGTGGTAGTATTTAAGATGTACTTTGGAGTCTCAGCTGACTAAGTAGAAGCTGAATCTCAAAATTATATAGATGAGTTGACTTTGAAACAGTCTTATTAATACTTCTAATGCATGTCTGATGCTTGTCTTCTCCAGGAAAAAAACGCTTTTTAAATATGGGAGCATTTTCCATTTAAGTATAGAAATAACAAAAGAAGACCTGATTTTGTTACATGCTTCTTTTTTTGTTCTTTCTTTTTAAATTCCCAATAAAAATGCAAAAAGCAGTGGACCACGAGCATGCAGTCTATTGTGAATAATGTGGTTCAGTGCCAGGGAGTGTGAGGAAGAACCAGGATCTGGAGTGTCCATCCACAGTTACTGCTTTCCCCAGCGTGAGCTTGGGAACCTCTGAGTCCCATTTTGAGCAAGATCCAGAAGACAGAGCTCTCCGCCAAGACAGGCGTAGGGCCCAGGCTCCCTGTACGTGAGGGCAGCAGTGCCAGCAGACTGGCTGTAAGAAGCAGTTCATGAGGAACCCAGCAAAGCTGACCGAAAGAGACTCAATTGCATCCATTACAGTCCTTTGCTCATAGGATTGAAAGACATGCAAAGTAGTAAATTTTTATGCATGACCCTTCAGCAGGTCCAGGCTGTAACTTCATTCTCAAAATGAATTCCACTAGACGTGCATATACAGTAGCATGAGAGGACAAGGGGCAATGAGATTCAAAGAACCAGAGAAACATGACAGCCTGCAACTTTGAGGCAATGCTACAGTTCCTCTGATTGCTTCTCTTCTGTATTTCAGAAAAAATGGCAACAACTGTTTCCTTTGATAAAATGGTCTGCACTGACTATAAATAAGATTTCCATTTTGTTTTGTATTTATCTCATATGATAAGCTACAGGAATACAATTTAGCATGGAGAAGCACACCAAGTGCATCATGGGTAGAAAGTTGTGAGGGGTCATCCAACTTCACAGCTGGCAATGGGAAAGAAAGGAGAGGATGCTGGCTGGGAACATTAAGACATTTTTCTGCATTTCAGTCGTCTTTTCTGATGAAGGGAGAGTGGATTCATAAATGATTTACAACTTGCTGAAGGAATTTGAAAATGCATCACAGTCATTTCCCATACAGATGTCAAAATAAATTATTTTGTGCAATAGGAATAGAATGTGGTATTGGACTGCATAGTATTGTTTGTGGAGCTGCATGAAATAATTATAAATCAAGGTGAAAATTTCAAAGGGACTTTGAGATAGTCATAAGTATTTGGAAGAAGCAGTAAAATAAGACAGACAATGATTTTCAAAATGGCAGGGGAAAGGCATATTTATTTGGAGGCAGGCGCAATAAATGTATTAGGAACATGCACTGGGGACTCCCATAAAAGCAGAGGTGGGGTGCAGGTGAGAAAAGCTTTCCAGGCCAAGGATGGGGATGGGAGAGGCAGAGAAGCCTCAAAATTGAAGAAAGCTGAGGAGAACGTTGGGGCAGAATAGAGCTTGCAACATGACAAAAACTGTTGCTTCAGTCTCTGTTGCCTTCTTTCTTCCTTCCACTTCCCCTCTCAGGAAAGAGTAATCACACTACTGCTAGAGAGTGCTGAGCCTCGAGCTCCCCTGCTATTTTAGGAGCCACACTTGTGTGTGGTAAATTGGCAGGATGATTCAGGCCTCCCCAGGAAGCCACAGGCTCCCTCCACTCCTGATCATTGTGCTGTTGTCCTCCTTGGTACGCAACAGTCAGAAGGGACCTCTGGAGATCATCCAGTCCAACCACCCCCTCAAAGCATGATTGCCAGCAACACCAAGTCTGGTCAACTGTGTTTTTGTCTAGCCAAGTCTCGAGTAACTGCAAGACTATTAAAGTTCTTCCCCACATCCAACCTGGAGTGAGAATTGCAGTGGAGGAGCTTGTATCTGCAATTAGGGTTGAGAATGTTCCAAACAACAAGTAGTAATATAAGGTCTTTCTGGCCATTAACAAAGGGAAACAATTTTTTTTCTTTTTTCATTTCTTTGCCTTTGCATATTTTTCTTCTTTGTCATGTGCATAGTGATCCTAGTTGTTGAATAGTGCCAAGATAACATTGAGCAATTCCTAATTGTCTTGTTATTCACAGTTTGACTTGCCTTGGAGTCAAATAAATGTTTGTTCCTTCTCGTATTTCTAGCAATGCTTCATTGCTGTGGGAGAAAGAAATCTGGATGTTTTTCTAAATCGAGTGTCCTTTCAAAATTAACTAAGTGTTCATTAATAGTGCAGAAATCCTCATTAATAAGGATAAGACAGTTGGCAGAGGCAGCCTAGTTTGGCATTCCAAGTCCCAGGCTAGGACTGGCAATTTAAAAGACAAATTAATTAAAAATGCTGTGAATGAAGGAGATACAGGTCCTCATCTATCATTTTCTCTTCTTAGTGAGATTTGTGCAGGGAATGCAAAATCATTGACAGACAATTACAATCTCTGAAAATAATCTTTTTTTAGCATACGATTTCACTTTAGACCATGTTAATGCTGAGTGAAGATTTACAGCAAGAGAAGAGAGTACAAATTCCTTATATAACATAAGTTTGTCGTAGACCTAAGATTTACATTTCTGGGTAGAAATCAGCTGTAGTAAGCCTAAACAGCATTGTGGATCAGTGAGAAATGTGAAAATGTGGAAACATTTTTCTCTCTACCAGGCTCTGTGTTTTGGAATATGCCACATACTGAGGCTACCTCAAAACAACATCATTTGTCACCAATAAGAAGATCTGCAGCATGAGCGTCCTTTTATGTTAACCAAAGTTGCTGCTAATTGATTAGTGCTCCCTGTTTCACTCTTTCAATTTTTTTCTGTCACGACCAGTACCCATCAGAGGCAAAAACCACTCAAGCATGAATGTCACCACAAATGTGACCAACCTTGCTTCAGTGCTGTCACTTGTTCCATTCAATGCACTATGCAGCCATGCGCATCTAGTTTTCCTTTTAGTCTGGTTTTTAGATTATTTTTATAAGCAGATCAACCATACAGGAGCAAATGAAAAAAATCAGACAACGATGGTAGGACTTGCTGAACAGAGATCCAGGCAGAGCCCTTTCCCAAACCTTCCAATGGCTGTATTTGGTATACATGAATTCACTCATGCAGCTCCAAACCTCTGAGTCCTTGATCATTCCTTAGGCTGACCTGAAGGGCAATACTGCTTTGCTTGACAGATGAGATTTTGCCCAAAATAAGAGAGATTTTTCTTATATTTTTTCTAGAGAGCTAGATGCTGTCTTCCATTTATTTTCAGTGCTTCGATACTTTCCATTGTGCGGTTGTTTCTTACATTTTCCAGTCTCTCCTCCAGTGAAAATTCTTTACAGCCACGATGCTGCTTGCCATCTTGGCCTGAAAAGTCAGCAGTGGCTGCCCTTTGAGAAAGCCATAATTGAGTCTTTCCTTGCTCAGTGAGTCAAAGGCTGCTATAACCCTCTTTATAAAGACTCTACAATTCTTCCCCAGTAATCCGTCTTCCCCTTCCCCATCCCATCTCTAATGAAAAAGGCAAGCCACCACAACTTGATACAGGATTTTCATAAGCTCCCTTCAGGTCTTGTAATAGTCAAGCTAATGTGTCTGGGAATCACCATTTTTGTAGCCTCCCTTAACACATCTGACATCTGCAGGTTTCAATGCTGTCAAGTGCTGCATCCTATAGCCCTCCAACGCTACCTTCACAGTATTGATTGTTATTACTTTGCTGGCTTCTGTGCTATTTGCCATGCACTGCAGAAGTTATCTGTGAGGTTGTGAGGTTTTTTATTCAGACCTTGCATTATAATTATGTTTACAGGCCATAGAAAAACTATTCAGTCAGCATTGGTCTCCGTTAAGTCTGTCAGTATAATTTTCATTTGTTTGGTTGTTTGTTTTAGTCTAACTTTCTAAGAAACAAACTGAAACCCCACTTTTTCTCCATAACAGCTTTGGAATTTCAGCAAAATTACAAAGATCTTGTTTAATATGCTCAATTAAAGAGAAGCTATAGTGAATATTTAGTCCTTATTAGACATCATAAAATCAACATCCAGGATAATACCTATGAAATTCCAGCATCCTTTGGATTTTATACCATCTTAAGCAGGAGATAATTTAACCATCAGTCCCAACTTCTTTCTTGTGTGGATTCTGTATTGTCTGATAGGTGGTAAGCTGATTTTACAACTTCAGTACATTTCAGTTAAAACAGTAAATCACTCTAAGACACAAGTTGTGAGCAATAGAGCTTCATAAGATCCACTGCTGACAAAACTATTTGTTTTGGATTTTAACTAAAAATTTGGCTTACCTGACTATAATTCTACTGCAGAGATACAAGCATACTTAATTAAATTAACATAAAAATGATAATAATTAACCATATTGTACCAAGATGTGAGACTTTTTGATTAATCTGAAATTGATATATGCTTAAACTGTTTACAAATATTTAATTCCATCATATTTTTTGCAATATTCTTAGTATACATATGAGAACAATAAGAAATAGACTTAGTTAATGATCCTTAGCCCCAAGTCCACATGAACTGCCACAAACATAGGAAGGAACTTCAGTCTAAAGTAAGTACCAGGGCAGTTCTCAAAGTTTAACTTATTCCTTGGTGACAAATATTCAATGTGTCTTCATGCAGAAGAAACTGTAAAATTAGAAACACTCTGAGTATTATTTTGTGGGTTTGGCTCATGAATGTGTGCATGTGAGCAACACAAAGCACTTTGTGCAGATACCCTCTTCTCCGTGTTAATTGTTGCTCCTTATTTATGTAAAGTCATTTAAATAAAAGGAGGATGTGATTTGACAAGATCTGCACTTCTGTGGTGTCTTGCAGCTGCCATTATTGTGGGTCTCGATCATTAGATAACAGAATCACAGAATAGTTGAGGTAGAAAGGGAACTCCGGAGGTCATCTGGTCCAACAACCCTAGTTTCCAGGATGAGCTGCTCCATCACTTTTCCAGGACTCAAGGTGAAACAGATTGGCCTGTAGTTCCCTGTGACCTGCTTCTTGCCCTTCTTGACACGAGTGACATTTTCTTTCCTCCAGTCTTGCGACACTTCTCCCAGTCACCATGTTTGATCAAAGATTATCGAGAGTGGCCTTGCAGTGACATCTGCCAGCTCCCTCAGTGCTTGTGGGTGTGTCCCATCAGGGCCCATGGACTTATGTTTCTCCAGTTTGCTTAAGTATTCCTTGATCTGATACTCTTCCAACAAGAATACATCTTCTTTGCTCCAGCCTCTCCTGTGTTCTCTGGAACCTGGGATTCCTGAATCAGATCAGATGTGGTTAAGTGAATTCATTCAGACTGTTGCCATGGCTGAAACTTGCAGGTCTGATAGATAAGCTTGGAACTGCATTTTAAATGCAATATGGTTTTTGTGTGAAAACAAAATTTAAGTAGGTATGTTAAGGACACTTTACAACACCTAAGAACACTGGCTGCAAGTTTTCCAGGTAGTACCTATGAATGGACCAGAATATGTGGAAGAACTACATAGGCCTTTATAGTTAACACTGACAAGATCCAAAGGGGTCCTTTTTATGCAGGTCAGTGACCCATGCTAAAAACATCTCTGTGGATGTACCAAGAAGAGATGTGTTTAACCAGGGGGTTGTACTGCTGTATTCCATTACTGAGCTGGCTGGAACAGACATTACCGCACTTCATAAGATGCCATTAAAACTACCTTTATTACTGTTCCACTGATTCAGACTCTGGCTAAATCTCTCATGCATTCTCGCTGCTTAATAACCAGCTGTCATAGTCCTTGTAATGTAACATTTACATTAGATCCACTAGTAGGACACACAAAACAATAGCAAGTGATCCTGATCCTGGGAAGTCTTTCCCAGACAGGGAAATGCTACTAACAATAAAGTTGTTATTATTAGCATTGTTATGTAAATGAAAATTATGGACAATTATCTGGTCTTGAAGCTGGATCTTCCCTTTCTGTATAGATTTGTTTTTTTTTTTTTCTTTTGTGCAGAAATCTTAAAAAAGATACACAGGCTGCAGAAGTTTGCCAAGCTCTGCCACACTAGCGGTCCTTATCTAGGAGATGGTGGGTGGGTGGCCTTTTGGTAAGTTTAGCTGGGTTCATTACTTGAGGGGTTCATTATTTAGCTGGGTTCATTACTTCATTACTACTCTTGCAGAAGAGAGAAAAGGTTCATATTATTTAAACAGCAGAAATTCTCAGGAAGCAGACTAGATTAGGAAAAGATTGTCTAGTTTGTGAGCTCAAGGCATGGGCTCATGTGAACCTCATGAGGTTCAACAAGGCCAAGTGCAGGGTCCTGCACCTGGGTCAGGGAAATCCCCAGTATCAGTAGAGGCTGGGGGATGAAAAGATTGAGAGCAGCCCTGCCAAGAAGGATTTGGGGGTGCTGGTGGATGAAAAGCTGGACATGAGCTGGCAATGTGTGCTTGCAGCCCAGAAGACCAACCATATCCTGGCCTGCATCAAAAGAAGCATGACCAGCAGGGCGAGGGAGATGATGCTGCCCCTCTACTCCGCGCTGGTGAGACACCACCTGGAGTCCTGCGTCCAGCTCTGGAGCCCTCAGCACAGGAAAGACATGGACCTGTTGGAGACAGTCCAGAGGAGGGCCAAAAAAATGATCAGAGGGATGGAACACCTCTCCTATGAGGACAGACTAAGAGAGTTGGAGTTGTTCAGCCTGGAGAAGAGAAAGCTCCAGGGAGACCTTGTTGCAGCCATCCAGTACTGAAAAGGGGCTGATAAGAAACATGGGAACAGACTTTTTACCAGGGACTGTTGCGGTAGGACAAGGGGTATAATGGTTTTAAACTAAAAGAGTGTAGATTTAGACTAGATATAAGGAAGAAATTTTTCACAGTGAGGGTGGTAAAACACTGGAACAGGTCACCCAGAGAGGTAGTAGACACCCCATCCTTGGAAACATTCAAGGTCATGTTGGATGGGGCTCTAAGCAACCTGATCTAGTCGAAGATGTCCCTGCTCACTGCAGGGGTGTTGGACTAGATGACCTTTAAATGTCCCTTTCAACCCAAAGTTTCATGATTCTATGAATAACGGTCACACACCATACCACAAAACTGATGTTGTTTACATTTTCTTTTAGGAACGTCTCTTGATGAGTCTTTTGCCCAGGAACGTTGCAATGGAAATGAAGGAAGATTTCCTGAAGCCTCCTGAAAGGATTTTCCACAAGATCTACATTCAAAGGCATGACAACGTTAGGTAGGATTCATGTAGCCCATGAAATAATTTAAAGTAACAAGTATTTAGTACAAATACAGTGACGTGCAATTGCAGTCAGGTCTTACAGAAAAAAACCCCAAGCAGTACAGTGAAGATTTGTCATTTATGCAGAGGGGAAGAATGGGCCCAGTAGGAAGATGGAGATAATGGTGAATCAATAAATGGCTTAGAATAGTAGTGCTAGGAGGCAGACAACTTTTTTCAAATGACTAGTCATTCTTTTGATACTGTATTATGTTTTGGGTGAATAGTATTTATTTTGCATGGTAACTTTTTACACATTTCTATTTTCCTGATAGTAAGATGGATTACTTTTAATGCAATAGATTATCTGGATAATAGCATGGAAATACAGAAAGAGTGATGTAAACTTTAAAAAAAAAAGTGTATCTGTCCCCATCATATGAGCATTCCTCCTCAGAGGTTATTGACTGAGGCTCAATTCTACTTCTTGCTCTTGTTCAGTAACAGACTGTTGTGCAAGTGCCCTCATTTATACTGGTTGTTGTTAAACTGCATTGTCATTTACTATTCTTCTCTGCCCTCCCAGAAAAATTCCTTAAAGGCCTTGTCTGAATGATGTTGTTTTATCATACTGCCTCTAGCTACTTTTTCTCCAAGTGCCTGCCTTCCACACTAAAACAGTGTCAGAGGTTTCTTGGTGCCACCCTTGCACTAAGCAAGGTATAAGCTTAATAAGTAATGCTACAGAGCTGCCTTTTGTCGTACCATGTACTCATGTGACAAAGGAGTAAACTCCCTTAGCACCTTCTCCTCTCCCTCATCCACTGGTAAGTTCCTTCTCTTGGGGTTCAGTTTATCTCCTCTTGAGCTGACTCTATTATTTGCAAGGACTACTTGCTAGTGACTAAGCTGTTGCAACTAAAGGCGTTTATGTCAGTGAGGGAATCAGAGATGGCTGTGATGGGAGTGGTTAGAAGACTGGCAAATTAGGTCAGTTTTAAACTGTAAAATTAAACATTACTGAATTTATTCATTAGCATCTCACTTTTTGCTAATAGCTAAATCTTACATACTGTTGATCATCATCACTATGTACACAAAACTCTTAGTCTTTAACAATCAATTTAAAGCCAGCTGTAGATGTACAGTACCCCAGAGCTGATGCTGCAAAGTTAGCATTTTTGGTTACAGTCTTTGATGGTTCTTAGTTGCCAAAGTCAGACTTGAGAGCTCCTGAAGGAAAGAATTCAAGGTCAAAGTGGGCTGTCTTCCTCCTTCTCCAATTTTCCTTGTTTATGCTTCATGATTTTATGCTGTTACCCCCCACCAATGCCATTTGTCTTTTTTTCTTTTTCTTGCCAATCTTCCATCTTGGGATGATGCCTTGTCTATTTGCAGTCACTTGTGCTTATCTTGTCTGCTGCCTGCCAGATTTTTGTGGTTTGGGTGCCTTCTACTTATCTTTGTTTGTCCCTTTGGTGATCACATTGCTTATATAGTTGTAAAAATTGTGTCTACTTATGCCCTCACAGTGTTATAAAGTACATGTATACTACTGTTGGTTGCACTTACATTCAGGTTCAAGGCAAGCCAACAATAATTATACCCTGATCAGTCCATTTATACCTTGTATGTATCACAGGTGTCTGCACTGGTTACAGAGTCTTCTTAAATGACATTGCTTTGCAGCTGGACTGGTTGATTATAATGCTTCTGAGTCCTCTCTTGCACTGAGATCTTTTTGAAACATAACCTCAGGAGTATCTTTTTTTTTTTTACATAAAGTGATGTTTCACATAACCACTAAAGCTGCTGTGGCTTACTCACTGCTTCAATGTGGAGTCCATAAAAGATTTTGAACCTGAACACCCTATCTGAAGAGGTGAATTAATTCTCTGACATTAAGAGGATACTTTTGGGCCAAATGGAGGCAAAGTAAAATGATGTCATTTTAATGTCAAAGGAAAGATCCTCAGGGAAGAGAACTGTAAACAGGAGACCTCCCCTCACCACATGTATTATAAGAAACTGGATTACCTTTTATTTCAGTAATGTGACAACTGTATTAAAAAAAGGTGGGGGGAGGGCATAGTGTCCCAGTAAATGCCCAGCAAGCTGCTGCTAGGAGGTCCCAGTAGACCAGAGTTTCATTCAGGAGCTGTGTGACTTTGCAGACCTGAATAATGCAGGGGAACTCCCTGCAGGTGCCACTCTGACATCATTGTAGAGGACAGCACTACAGCATCCCTCCGGGAAGTGCTACTGGTGGTCAGTGCCAATAATAAATGCTTTACCTTTTTAAGGGGATGAAAACAACTTTTTTCTTTTGAGTAGTGGCAGTTCAGTGCTATATTAGGCAGACCTAAGAGACCATTCCCATATTCTCATGACTTGCCCTCTTCACACCAACCTTCTGTAAAACACCACTATTAAATCAAACAAACAATAAGCACCACCATTGTTCTAAATTCCTGGAGTTTTTAACCCAAAGCTACACAGTGAAAAACAGAAAATGAGCTGCACATTTACCTTTCCTATTGCAACGCTTTCTTTTTCTCCCAACAAATATCTGGAAGTGTCAGAGCATTATCCTCCAGAAAGGATAGGCTGGAGGAGGTAGGTATGCAATTAGTAAACTGCATGATTTTTCCACTCCTCAACTATTAAAAAAAACCCCACAAAAAATCCCCCTTCAACAAGAAAAAAACCCTCAATAGCAACAAAACCCATCTGTTTCAATCTTCTAAATAGCTGCCTGAAAAAAACCCAGAGTCTCTAAGCACTAGATCTTGCATGTGAAAAACAAGAGATTCATAGTTATCTTCTTTACCTTCTCCCAGACAAACACAGGGGTATACATTACAGTGGATATATACATACTCGTGTAAGAAGTGAATGATGGACTGGGAAAAGATACTGGCATATTTCAGATACACCATGGCAATAGCCCTGGTTTATCAATTCAGTATTTACCAACTATCAAATAGCTGACGAATGTGGCTTAGACAGGTGTACTCTTTGCTGGGTAAAGAACTGGCTGGATGGCCGAGCCCAGAGAGTTGTGGTGAATGGCATTAAATCCAGCTGGCAACCAGTTACAAGTGGTGTTCCCCAGGTCTCAGTTCTGGGGCTGGTCATGTTCAATATTTTTATTGATGACCTGAATGTCAGTAAGTCATCAGTAAGTTTGCAGACAGCACCAAGTTGGGTGGGAGTGTTGATCTGATCTCTGCTGGTAGGAGGGCTCTGCAGAGGGATC
>NW_010561132.1:11910-73366 GCF_000687285.1 Phaethon lepturus | reverse complement strand
GGTCTCGGCTGGGCAACGGCGCGCTCGGTCTGGTGGTGGTTTAGGTGGGTTCAAGTTTGCAAGCCTGGATGTGGCAAACACTTGTTTCATCTTGCCTCCTTAATGGTTTTGGAGAGTATTTTATCTTTTTTTCCCCTCCAATACCTAGATAATTACAAATGTGTCCGGCCCTTCCACACCCCCACCCCCCCTTTTTTTTTTCTGGGGAAGCGGTGTGATTGTGTTGTACTCCAGGAGAGCTGTAAGAACCTTTAAACCTCAGTGTCGTGTGCTGTGTGTTACTAATTTGTGTTGCACGATCAGAGAGCATCTGTGGTCTCAGCCAGCCGTAGGTTTTTGTAATGCAAGGAGATTCTGTTTTCTAATAGTCGGAGAAAGTAAGTGTAAATCGAGTTTTCATCTATCGCTTCTATGACTAATGTGGCTTTGCTGTTTATTTTTGGGTAGAAAGGAGCTAAGCTACAGTATGCTGGATAACATACAGGTATTCAAGCATAACTCAACAGATATAAAGCAAGTAAATTAATACTCGGCGCTACCTAGGAATAGTTTTGCTTGAAAGATATTTTGGAAAATTTCACCAGAGACTTGACAGGTGGTATTTGTGTTTGATTGTCAAGGGTTCATTTGATGTGACTGAGTTAAATGTGTGTTATGTAGCTCTCCCAAATTCCATAAGCAATAAATACTATGAGTTCAGTTGCAGGTCTGAGGAAGGCAGATGGGGAAAAACCCACACCTTAAAATGAATATGTAGTTTTTGCCCATTCGTGAACCCATGTGTGACGTTGCCTGGTTGGAGCTGTGCTCGTGATCCTTTGCCTGCTGCTCTGCTTGGCTTCTACTGACGTGAAGTACTAGAGTGCACGACTACTGCTGTGTTAACACTTCGAAGTAAAAGTAATGAATTTCCTTTACCTTTAGAAAAAACAACCCAAAACCAACAACCCAAATGAAACAACACCTCTCCCAGCGGGTCTTTATTAAAATAGAAAATTCTTGTTAGCCAGTCTCTGTGGTCTGTCCTTAGGCCTGAGCATCTGCTGTCAGTGGAGTCGGGCTTACAGAAGTACTACAAGACCAGACTACGTTACATTAAAATAAGATGAAAAAGATAAGATACCAAGGTTTGCAGGAGGTAACAGAGTTCCCTCAGGAATATTACACAATATATGTGAAAGTATTATGAAATATCTTTAGTAAAACATGTCCACAATCCAAGAGCTGTAGAAGTTTTGTCATATGCAATACAGCCTTTTAAACCAGTTTGTTCTCTAAACTCTTGCAATTTATTATTGATTTTTATTAAAATAGGAGTAAAATGAACTCTGAAGCTGAAATAAAGAGACGGTACTTCAGCTATATAGGCTGTGGTTACATTTAACTCGCTCTCAGTGTAAGTGAATGTAATTATTATGGTCATTTAGTACGTGTTACTTCAGTAGCTAAGCTTAATATATGAAAATAGAAGTCCACTTCTTTATCGCAAGAAACCCAGCTGATGAGCCTTTGTTTAAATGACAGATTATATTATTCACAACATTTGCATGTACCTGGAGTGGCTAGGATTGTAGCCATCTTGTTTGTTAGTAAAAACATACTTTATGGAAAGGAAAAATGAAAAAAAAAAAAAAGTAGCTACACATTACATAAAAAGATGTTGTGGGCAGTTGCTTCTGTGATAAGGAAGGATCCGCTCCTTTCCCCAGTGGCAGAGGACAAGGACTACTTTAAACACTACTAATTAGTTCAGTTTATCTTGCACGCGTTACAATGCTGTAGTTAGTTAATTATAGCTTTTCCCATTAGCAGTATGTTAAGAATAATGAATTAACATATCACACAGATCAAAAGAACATCTACAAAGTTTATCTTGGAGGAAAGATAGTGTTATTGTGTGGCAGGAAGTCCCCGTGGCTTTCCCAAGGCGCAGATTTGTTGGAATTCCTGAGCTGGTGCTTCAGAGCCTGATGAATGACTTGAATTGATCACAGACAAGTGACACTGGAGCTCTTGGTTGCTTAGCAACCCTCCAAGATGCCACAATTTCTTTTGGTATATTTGTCCAGTAAAGTAGAAATTCTGTTTTGTTAAAAGGTTGTTTTTTTTTTTTCTTTTTTGCTAGCACAAAGCCCACCTTATAACAGCCTTAGATTATGTATAATTAAAATTGATGCCTCAGCGTAGAGTCTAGGGAGAAGCATGTGTATGGAGAAAAAGAGCAGGAATCTTACTTGTAGACCATATTCTGGTGGTGATGTGCTCGATGTTTTATACCAAGTTTCAGTTGTCCTTTCTCGGTTAGAATTCTGCTCAAAAACCCAAAGTCATCCGTGGGACAAGTCATCTGCCAAATACTTTTTGAACAGTGCCCGTCATGCTGTCTCGAGATGCGAGGCACTGCAAGGTCTTGTGGCCTTACCCCACACTCTGTTATGAGTGAATGAAACGCAACACGGAACGTGCGGTTTGACCGTTGTCTGAATTATGTCGGGGCCGTCTGGCCCGTGGCCCGTATGGCTGGAGGTCTCTGCTAGGCTGTCCTCACGGAAGACCTTCGTTTCTTAACAGATCTATTTTATGTAAGGAAATAACAGATTTAGTACTCAAGGAGGAGAAGGAAGATAAATGTTATCATGGTTATATATATCCAAAGTACCAATATTGGCTTTAACCAGCTTGTGACATCCTGTATACACTTCATATAAGCTGAATTGTGTTTTTGAGTCAGTGAACTCTTCATTGTTAGCCTTGGGTCCATTTACGCTGGCAACTTAGTTCTGGAGCACCCCTTGGAAGGGAGTCGCACTGTCGCCCCATCCCCACTTACTGCTCTTTGGTTTGCGTTCCGGGCAGACCGCACAAACCGGATTCACTTTGGATCAACCTAAGCCAGAACATCTGTTTCAGGAGTTTACTTTGCGCACTTCAGCTGCTAACGGGCTTTTCATCGGTGGCCTCCTGGCTAGAGCTGAAGCGAAGCCTTTGCTCTGTGTGGGGGTGGATTTGGGGTTCTCGGCACCGTTTTGCTCTACTTACCTACTCCTTTTGAGCTCTGCTACCTGCTAATATAGACATATCCTTCTCCTTCTAAACCTGTAACTGAGAAAAAACACGCTAGGGCTAGGAGAACTGCAGGCTGTCAGGGCATTTATTTTACTTAGGTAGTAGTTGGCATTCTGGAAGGTTTCTTCCTCCCTCTTGGTGAGAAGAAGGAATCCAGGTTTTGCTGCTTCTTTCTTAGACAAAGAGCTTGGGTATTGCATGATTTACTGGCCCGCTGGACTAGAAGAGAATGTTGTGGCAGTGCCCATGATAACTGCTGCAATATTTGGACCACAGGGAACCAAATCTCAATGCACTGTTTGTCAATATTCCTAGGCTGAGATTATTATAGTTCATAACCTGTGTACTTGTAATTGCCTTTCTAGGCTTAGACAGATTTAGGTAAAGATTTAGGTACATGTGAGAGAGTTTGATTTGGTTGTGGGGCTTTTTTTGTTGTTGTTTCTCTGTAACAAAGTCAATGCCCAAAACTCAAGGTGGTTGTGTTTGTTTTTGTGGATTTTTTTTCCCAGCTGCTCTCCTTGTATCTGGTTTATGCATTAATTTTTATAAGTGTATTTGCATACCCAAATGTTGATTAGTGCTTGCCATTGTAGTGGTTGCCTTTGTGTTAAAAAGAGATGAAGGTACTTGGTAGTATCTGATGTCTCGGGTTTATCCTGCCAGCGTGTCCAGGTACCCCGTATGACACGCACAGTGTGGAGCTGTGATGGCCATTGTGATGTGTTATTTTCGGAGGGTGCAGCATTCCCTAGCAGATGTTCTCTTCTTCCTTCATTACACCTGAATGTATAAAACTCCACAAAATGGAGATGGAAAACAGTTTATCATGAAAATGAGTGTTTATTGTTATAGTTGAACTAGTGTTAGTTGTTTTGAGTGTGACCTCCAGGTGCAGATCCTGCTCCATCCAAGAAGGACAAGGTTTAGGTTGCTTTCTTCATCGTGGCTTTTAAGTCCTCATAGTTTCTTTTGACCCTCACTAGCCCTCTCTTTTCTCCATTTATCAAGAAAATTGCCAATTTCTCTGTTCGGGTGTTTTTCTCCTTTTGCTGAGTCAGCAACAATGCAGAATTAAATTAGGGGTGTGGTGGGGATACGACTCAGGCTAGGGAGCGTGAAGGGGAGACTGGGGAGGACAGGGATGAGCCTGCTTGGGTTCATCCTCATCTTCGCTCCTTTCTCCTGCACAGCAGAAATAGAGATGTCTGGATCCAGGCCTGAGCAGCTCGGGGAGAAGGAGCCAATGGTCGAGCCTGGGCCGGGTTTTTTCTGTACGAATGCGGCTTTCGAGGATATTTTTAACAGATGGTTCCTGGTCTGGCTGTGGCTGGAAGAGCCGGTCTGTCAGCCAGGCTGCGCTGCCTCGGGGACAGCCCTGCGCCGAGCTCCCGACCGGTGACCTCCAACCAGCCGCTTTCGCTGTCGCAAAACGGAGCTTCTCGTAGTGTCCCCGTTTCGTCCTGCCCACGTTTGCCGTCAAGGAGATGGGGGAAGGTGAGCCTTGTGTACCCGCTGGGGACTTTGTTTTCCCCCGTGCCGCCCCAGTGCGGCGGCAAAGCTGTGCGCCGGCGGCCGTCGCGTCACACGGAATCATTAAGGTTGGAAACGACCTTTAAGATCACCACGTCCAACCATCAACCCAACACCACCATGCCCGCTAAGCCATGTCCTGAAGTGCCACGTCTACACGTTTTTTTGAACACTTGGCTCTTCAGCCTGGACTTGGCTGCTCTCGCCTGCCCGGGTTGTGCGTTCACGGGTGCTCGTGGCTGCGGGTCTCTTTTTTTTTTTTTTTTTTTAAGAGGTGGACAAGGCTGTGACTTTAAAGGTGGGATGAACCCCTGTGAAGAGGGTACATATTGGCTGGGAAGTCTCAACGCCCTCCTGAATAGAAAGTTTAACTATAAACAAGCCAAGTAGTGAAAGCACAGGACTCCAGTGCCAAAGAAGCGTACCTAAACGTTTCCGTGAGCCGAAGTCCTCCTACCCTTCAAAATAGCTTAGTCAGATGGCTTTAGTGCTTTTAAAGAACTCCTTTCAAGTGTCTCGATTTTTTGGGGGACCCTAGAGAGGACTGTGAAAGGTCGGCAGTCGCTATTCAGGACAGCCCCCGGCTGAAATGAATTGCTCGGGCAGTAATCTCCTAAGAGGAGTAGGGAAAAATAAATTGCAGAATCGGGCCCCTCCACCTTTCCCTCTGTGTCTCCTTTGGTGACTTCTCGAGTGTGGCACAACCAATTCGCTGTCAGCTTCCCCGCCGGCTGACACAGGAGAGGGGGCTTTGAACGCTGCCCGCGGTGCTGGTGCGGCACTTGAAAGGAGGAGAGGACCGCGTGTTCCCACAGCTCCGAAGTGCGTTCGAAGAACGCATCGTGCAGTTACGCGGTGTGTATCGCAGTGCTAAAACTGATGGAAACCTGGAGCAGTGTTTCAGTAAAAAATGGCCGGTGCCATTGCTGTATCCCCAGTGCTTGAAATAGAATTAGTCTGGATGAAAGATTGCTCAGCGTATAGGAAAAGTAACATTATTATTCCAGGGCAGACTTTTTTCTGTTAGAAAATACCGTAACAATACTTTCAGCTAACAGTAGTGATTAACTCAATGGCTTTTTGGGGGGGTTTTTTAGATGTACTCATAGAATACACCTTTTTTTTTTTTTTTACATTCTTTAATCTGAGAATTGTTAATAATAAAAGATTGTCTGTAGGTTTTGAAGCATCTACATTTTTTTTTTCCCAGAGTGATCTCATAGCCCAGTGTGCCGTCACATCATTAAAATCCTCCGCTCTGTGGGACTGGGGTGGTCTGTGTCGGTTGATACGGGTCTGTGTGCGTGCCTGCACCCATGCCTGCCGGCCTCATTTTGTCGTTTTACTCCTTCATAGGAAAAGACTCCAAAGCACAATGTGTTTGATGATTTCGGTGAACTTATTAGCTAAAACTGGGGCTATTGCTCAGGTGTTTTTGCTCAGGTATTTTACCAGGTGAGGGCCCTGTGCTTTATTTTTCACAGGTTATTTTTTCATATTACTCCACCAAAAACTCTCTTCTAGTAAAATTTCCTTGTAGGGAATAGATTTTAGAGGATTTCTATTCTGACTTGGTACGAGTCAGAGAAGGTCCCATCTGATCTTCTTGGTCATGAGACAGTTTTGCAGCTGAATAAACTGTATTCGGTGCTTACTTTGTATGGGTTCTGCTGAAGCATTGATCAAAACTGTAGCTATTTTGGTAATTAAAATCCAAAATCCTTTGAGATAAATATTTCTTTTGTTACATTTGAGCTGAAGAAAATAGCGCAGAACTGAACTACTACTATCTGCAAGTACTAATGGAGGATTTTATTTAATATATTTTTAGGAAAGTAATATACCCGATACACTGTGGTGACTTTCAGGATGGATATTGCACATGAAAACCACCGGTGAAGTCATGGCGCCACTGAAATAGATGCTCAAACTCCCACTGACCTCAGCAGAGTCAGGTTTTTGTCCCAAGAGTGATGAAAATCTAATTTACAACCTAACCAGTTTGAGAAATAGGCGTAATGGCTCAGGTCCTTGACCGATACAAATTGCTGTGGCTCGGCTGAGGGTGATTGAGTTACGCTGACTTACGCCATCCGGGCTTCTGGACAACCGTGTCCAACGTCCGCGCGGGCTCGCCGCGCCCGTCGGCTGCTGGGAAACGCTCGCGCTCGCCCGCTCAGCTTCGTCTTACGTCCCAGGGAAGCGCTGAGGATCGAGAGCTGTCTGAGTTGTACTATAGCACAAAGCTTTACTGCAGGCAAAGTGCAGGCAGCGTGCTGGCACCAGAAAGTGATACAGCTGGTCTGGTTGTGCAGCCCCTAAAAAAAGGAAGTTTCTCCCATTTACTTCCAGGTGTGCAGGATCCTGCCTGTTGGAGCGTTGGACCTAATTATCCTGCCAGTGCAGCGAATTTTCACTCCCAGCCGTTCCCCCGTCAGACATCACTGTGCAGTGAAACCTCACATCATTCCAACTGCTTAGCAAGATGAAAATTTCATTTTTCGTGCATAAGAAATATGCCTCAGTATTTATTTAAAAAAAAAAAACAACAAACACACACCGGAAAACCTACCAGGCAACAAACGTCAAGGGCTATTCGCAAATCTTACCGCATGTATCACGAAAAAAAAAGAAGGAATAATCTTTGTATTCAGCAGATAAGCAGCATTCTCCATACAAACCTCTTCCCCTGTCATCCTCCAAAATGTATGCTAAGCTTCTCTGTGCACAAAGCTCCTTGTAATAGGTGGTGGTTAGACCAAATTTTTTATCCTTACGTAGGACAAATATAGGCAGGAGCACTATATATTTGCAGTGTTAATTACCTAACGCACTCACTGAAAATAATAACGTATGCAAACATTAGAAGCTCAAGCTATGGCAATCCATTTAACCATTTATAGCTTTATGTATTTTATAATCCCCAAGCCCAAATGTCCCCAGAGAGGGAATGCACCCTTAAAAATTTTAGGCCTTTGAATTAAGTGAATTGGAATTCACTCATTTGCATACTTTCTTCCTTTGTTGTGCCCGCATGAGATATTACTTCAGTAATTGAACTGTAAGTTTGCTACAGGTAAATAACGTAAGACAGCTTATATTCCAAACGCTTGACCGCATTAGGGCTGTGCGGTGCTAATCTGGCAATTTGCAGCGTACCTTTGAGAGGAGACGGTGTCCAGTCCGCTTAGGATCACCGAGCGCCGGGCTGGCGCTTGGAACTTCAATTAACGCCTGGTGCTAAATACGCTTCTGGAGCGGGGACGCGAAAGGATGCTGCGGGGTGACGAAACAGGCATCCCTGGGAAAAAACTTCTTCCTGAGTTCATATCACGTAGATAGGCTGAAGCTGAATTCTCCTAAAACTCAGATTTTACAGCTCAAACGTAACACTGGAGTCTCTGAAACGGCTTTTGCGTGCAGGCTGTGGCGATAACTTCGTGGTTTGTACCGTTCTCAGCGGCTGGGTTTGGCATCTCGGTACCGGCGCGACACAAACTGGGACTGGTGGGTAGAAATGGTGGTGGGAGGGAGAGGCGAGGCCGATCAGAGGGATAAGGTGTTTGTTGGGAAAAATTCTCGTTTAGCATCTTTGGGAAAGACAGGGTGATGTACCACCCAGCGGTGGCTAAGTATTTTTGGCTTCGTTATCCTGTGCATCTTGGTGTTCCGTGGGAATACTGGAGAAGACCACGTATAAAGAGGGAAAGCAGAAGGAGGCAGGGGATGATTGTCTGGAGAGCCTGGCATCAATCCCAGAAAAATAATGGATAAGTTGATAGAAGACTGAATTAATATAAAGAATAGAGAGATAGTTAAGGCCAGTCACCATGGCTTTCCGAAAAGGGAGCCCGCTCCTGATGGGGTTACGGGATTGACAGGCATGGGCAACTAAACGTTGTGGCAGAGTTTTCTAGGTGTTAGATTTGGTATCTAGATTTTGGAAATCTCGGTTAAAAACAACCCAACAAATTTTGTATGTAGAATTAGTGGCGGTCTTTTTTAATGGATTAAGATGTAGCTAATAGAGCTGAAAACATATTTGTCCGTGCGGATTATTCATTGAAAGACGTGTGGGTTTATCGCAGTTTCACAAGAATGAGGACTAGTCCTGAAACTGTTTAACATCTCTATCAATAATCTGGACACAAAAATTAAACGACTCCAGCTGAAGTTGTGGATGAGGCAATATCGGTAATGTGGAAATAATAATGATAAATTCTATGGAGCCGACTGACCGGCTGGCGAGTTGTTGCCACTTCTCCTGTCCTCCCAACAAGCTGTGCCTTAACCACTGCACTGGGAGAGGGCATCCTTGAGAAGAGTTACTGTGAAAGGGTATGAAGGGCTCACAGCGGACAAAGAAAGGAAGAGGACTTCCCAATGGGATACTATGGCTGAAGGACCAGTGGGATCCTTTGACACGGGGTTTTTATCTGAGTACATGAGAATGCTGGAAAGCTATGGCCGGTTTTGGTGTCAACAGCTGAAAAAAGAGTTTACAAAACTGAGGAGTCAAGAAAATAACCACAATATTGATTTGAAGAGTGGAGAAAATTCCCTGCAGTGAGAGATTTAGAGCGCTCAATCTGCTTAGCTCATCAAAAAGAGGATTGAGAGGGGACATGATTACAGGGACAAGTATTTTCATGGGGAAAGCATATCCAGCTTTTTAATCAAGAAGAGAAAAGAAAAATAAGATCCAATAGCTGGAAGCTGGAGCTAGTCAAGTTTAAATTAGACATTAAACATGATTTTTTTTTATCTATGATTAACCACTGGAACGAACTATGCTGTGTTCAAATTGAGACTGGACACCTTGTGTGATACAATCAAGCACAAGTTACTGGATGTGATTTGCAGGCGATAGGGAAAAGCACAGCAGCCTGCGATGTACAGAAGGGTGCCAAGGCCTTAAAATCTGTGAGCATTGAAGGGGCAATCGAAGGAAGAAGATAAGAAAAAGGAGGAACAGAAGCACCAAAAGGGCAAAGAAAGGAATTTCATCTGGAGAAGGAGCTGCTGTTTCTAAATATGGGAGCATATGTCTCAGCAAAGTGAGTTTTGGCATTGGAAACACCTTGAGCGTTGGCAGAGCTGGAGTCATCTGTTTCGTAGTCAAAACAGCAATTTTGGATTCTATGCTTTGTTAATGATGATGAAGCAGCCTCCTATTTGTGGTTTGGGCTTTTGGCACCATTGGCTGCCTGCTCTGCTGCTGTGAGGGAAGACAGCGCGATCAGCTTTGCTTAGGTGGGATGGAGCCGAGGGCTATATCCCGCCGCGAGAGCTGTGCCACGTTCCCCAGAAGCGAAGGGCATTCGTGTATCGCCTGGGCTATGGCGCGATTCACCCTTTCTCTTGTGTGCCCTTCGCTCCACAGTGTTATACATACAAGTTAAAAAAAAAATAAAAAATCACAAAGCCTGTATTTATACCATTAAAAACAAATTTTTGGGAAATCCAGCAGGGAAATCGATGTGGGCTCGGCTGTTTTTGACAAGTACTGTCTGCGTATATATTTGTCCTCTTGAAATAGTTTCACCAGATTAGTGACTTTGTTGTCTTTTTTTCAAAGTATTTACTTCCAAGTCCTGACAGTGCCTAATAACCAGGTAATCATTAATTTAAATGTAATATTGTGTTTCTTCTGTGGGGAAGCGCAGTGGTTCCACCAAGGTCATGGTCCAGGTGAATTTGCTGCTGGTTTTTCTGTGGATCACTGGTTATAATGGAAGTGAAACAGGTGCCTTAAAGACTGTAAGTCACTTCGCTGTCATGGAAGCTTTTTAGCCAGGACCGAAAATCACTTTTCCAGAAAAATTTTCAAAAGCACCGCCCCGTGTCCCCAGCAGAGAACACTCCTGGAGTTGTTATGTGGCGAGAAACGGCTCACGTATTATTTTTTTACAACTCAATCACAAAGCTATCAACTACCTTCGTTTAGCAACATTTCCTGTATTGTTCGTGGATTAGTTATTTCAGGATCCTCTTTGGCAACGCGTTTCCTTTGGACCAGTTAACAGAAAGACAAACTGTGATCAATTAGGGCACCCAATGACCTGCAGCTCTGCATGGGTCACCTACTGCTGCCTCCTACAGCCACAAACACATCACATCGCCGGCGGTACCCACGCAATTTTCACATTTCCGGGCCAGAGCGTGGATATGTTCAGGACTGGGCCAGAACCTGGGCTTGTTGTGCTAATATTCTCCTTGGAGCTAGGAAGACTGAGAAATTGTAATAAGCTGTTTTCTTGTGAAAAAAATATCATGCAAGAATGTCTGCACTACCTGTAATAATTGACTAACTGGACAGTAATTATTCCAAAATACTCTTGGAGTATATTGACCTTGATCGTTTTCTTTCTCAACAGACATCCAAATAATTGTCTTTGCCTAAGGATTCCCTAGAAGCTGTTCTCAAATCAGAGCAGCACTTCAGTGTTTAACTCATGACATTGTGACATCCATTAGGAACGCAGAGAGGTAGGAATTACCCTATTCAATCCGATTAAAGATCCAATTAACTTAGAATCCTATCTCTGTTAGAAATTAGTAATAGATGATGCAACACCCTGGGGAAAAAAAAAACCCAAACCAAAACCCAACCAAAGCACTGCAAAAAACAATCCCAAACCTTCCACCCTCCTCCCCTGAACTCTCATTGTCACAATTAAGGAGCAAAGTGTCCCTGAAAGATTTTTTTTTTCTTTTCTTTTCTTCTTTTCCCTTCTTATCAAGACTTTCCTGCTTGGCTTCCATCCTGAAACATGAGATCAATAACCCTTATAAATCTTATCCTTGCTTGGGAAAGTGTTATTATTAGCACTTTAAACATCTAATCATTCTCCTAATCATTATGCCCTTTGTATCAATAGCATTTTTGTGTCAGAGAGTTCACAAAGTTAATTACTGTGATTTTCTTTCCCATTTTAAGTTTGCTGTCTCTTCATTACAATGCGATCATTAAAGTGACTATTTGACCTTGTTTCACCTGTTTTCATAAATACTTATGTCTGTCGTGTTCATTCCTTGAAACACTTCATCTGTACGTGAAATACTGATAATTCTTTTCATTCCTTTCTTAAAGGGACCTTTACTGTTTTCCTTATTTTTGACCCATTTAGTCCTTTCTATTTCTATAATTTTTGAATGCAGTTATACTTGGTGTCAAAGGTAAGAATATATTTGCAACACATCTAACTTGCTGATCTTGCACCATACTTACTTTCAGTCCTTTCTAATGTATTCTGTACAGAACTTCCCACCTCAGTTGCATCTTGACCACCTTGGCCTGCTCAGCAGATGCTTTCTATTGAAGTGATTTTTCTTTTTTTGTAGAAAGAAAACAATCCAACAGAAACACTATTCTTTAGCCTTCCAAATGCCAGGGGCTATTTGGTGAATTTAACTTCAGTTAAATAAAATGAAACAAATCTATTATGACCCTCTGAGAAAGTCTTGTGTTTTAGATCATAGGCCGTTTCTAAATATAGGGATCGGAAATTAATGTTTCCCTGGGTAGATTATTCTGTAACTGCCTCCTGCAAGGTTTTTCAGTTTCCTTTGAACTGGGTGTCCTGGCCATTCCTTAAGAGATAGTAGTTTGAGTGGATAAAGTGTTAAGACGATACTATACACGCACAATTAATTAAATAGCTTATAAATACATGCATGTTTTAGCGTGGAATCATTTGACCATCACGGTAGTTCACGAAAGAGAAGGTTATTTGGGACATATATGTAATTTTTATTTTTTTTAAACCCTTGTGTGCAACAGGCAATAGCTCTTGCCTTGGGCTTTTGAATGTGATATTACTTTATCTTCTCTGAAAATAATCAGAGTACCAGCAACAGCTGATGTGGCTGAAAGGGAAACAAACAAAAGTAGAAGCAGCTCAATATGGAGTATATAAATGTTTTAGATTTATTCCCGACACATAAATTTTGAAACTTGAAATTACACGCCTAAAATGTATGTGTTTGCATGGGTGTACACATACACGTGTACATATTCCTTCTATTTACAAATATATATGTATGTAATTCAGATCTTTGTCTTGTGCAGGCACATGAGAAGTTCTGGAAAGCTCGTATGCTAATGTTGATTGGATCCTAATATTAAACAGTTAGGTCTTACCGCAGCTACGGAGAAGTGATTCACATTCCTTCTGTTTTGGGCTATTGCTTTAATTTGGGTGCTGCTCTCTGCAGAAGAACATCTTCCTGGATCTGGCTGCAGACGCTCGCTGTGGCAGATGTTATGACTCAGAGCAGACAAGAAGATTCAGATTTTTATTTTTTTTTTCCCCGTAAGTGACTTGCCCTCAGGCATGTTTTGACAGGGAGGATATAATTTCAAATTAAATGTGAATGTGGAGGCTTTCCAAACCTACAAACCGCAGAGATTTCTCAGCGTGACTCAAAGAAGAAAAAAAAAAGAAGTGTTGTGCGTGCTGATTACTTGCTGTGGGGTGAGGGTGCTGCTGTGGTGTAGCTTTGGTACTAAAACCCGCGGTTTATTGCCTTGTTACAAATTTGGACACAAGAGAGGCAGTGTCCATGAGTGAGCTTCTTTGACTTCATTCCGTTAATGACCATTTTCCGTTAAGAGCCCTTTTTTGCCTGCAACCTTCAGGTTGGCTGGGATGGTGACGGATGGTTTAAAATCTCATTTTCTCTACTTGTTCTAAATGGTCAGGTGACTCTGTAGCATCAATGAGCAGAAGATATTTTTAAGACGACAAAGAATTCGGTCTGAAAGCAGGCAATCCAAAGGATGCTTCCTGCCGAAGACCGCCAGACGTCCAGGAAGGGCTCTTTGTCCGTACCAAGATGATGGCTTTTCCCCTTTTGAACGTAGAGGTGCAATGAGGAGAGGACTTCCTCGTTAATTGTAGGTTCGTTTTTGTTTTGTGATTGTTTTCTGTTTGGGTTTGTTTTTTTTTAGCCCATTTCAGGAAAATTAGTGGAGGGGACATTTGTAGTTCTGAACACCATCTTATGAGCTGTTGTTGTCTGTGATCTGTGTGTCTTCTGAAATGAGAGACCTTAATACTCCAGATCTCTAACATTTTGAAGTTTTTCCTGAGTTTAAGAGCAAAACTTTTTCTTTCTAATGAAAGAAAGCAAAGAGAAACCCCCTGTTTCTTGCCTAAATCTCCAGATGTATGGCACAGCCATAACCAAGGTCAGAGCTGCATTGTTTGAAGCCAGAACTCTTCATGTGAGTTCTGGATTTCCGAGGATATTATGTCTTCTCAGAGTTTGTCTTTCATTCTTCCCACTTTTATTCTCTTTTTTCACCTTTTGTTCCAGCTTTTGACCTGCGTTTCATCTCTTTCTCTGCTTCTTCCTCTTCGGTCTTCCTCACCGCACCACTGCTGGGTCCTGGGCAGGTGGACTTGGGCGCAGGGTGTTCCTGCAGCCTCCAGGACAATCCCGATCACGGTGTTCGGTGTTAGCACAGTGTCAGCAAAAGGAATGATGCTGATCAAGGACTGCTTTCATCAGTGTGCGGCTTGAGCTGGGATCTGTTATTTTACACTTCTCTTGGATACTGGTGGGATTGCGGAAATTTGTATGCAGGCAGAATCTGTCCCTTTGCCTTGGCTGCGTTACCCCAAGGTCTGTAGCATCTTACGGCCCCTTTAGGGAGACTTGGACATGAGTTTCCTTTGTGTCACCATGTTCTCAAGGTTTTTCCTTCTGTGCTGAGAATGCAGAATCGGAAAGGAGGAGAGCGAACTCCGATAGCTTTAACTCATAATAAGTCTGATGTCCTCGGGGAGGATGGAGATTAAAGAGCCAAAATTCTCTAGGAGATTGTCACTTGGCTAATGACGATAGTAGCCTATGGCAGTCAGGGATGATACGGCTGATACTTAGCAGGGGTTGTGAACCAATTAGTCTACTCAACAAAATGCTTGGTCCATTGGGTGCAAATGTTAAGAATATTTATAGGGCTGGCTATGGAGTCAGCTAATCAAAACGGGAGAAAGCTACTTAAGAGGCTGTCCTGGGCTCTACAGAGGCCCGGAGATTACACAGCTGACAGATAAACAAATGTTTTCCCATGTAAATATTAGGACTCAAAGATTGTATTTGAACTCTTTTTCAGTTTCCTAGCATTGCAAAATCAATTAGGGGTGCTTAAAACATGCTAGAGTCTGCTTCTCTGTGGAGAGCTAACTTCAGCGGCGGTTGTCCATGGGTGATGTTCTGCAGGTTGGCTTCCTCCAACTTTGCTTTTGGTGTGTCTCAGGTGGTCTAGGTAGGACCCCATTTTCCACGATGGCAGAGGCTGTCACATAAGCTGGCCCAGCTAAAATGGCAGCAGCACAATAATAATTCAGCATATTCTTGCATGTTGTTTTGCATTCATTAACTGCTTAAGCTCTGAGTATTGCCATTAACTCTTTATCCCATTACCTCTTTAACCGACTGACTTGCTGAAGTATGAAACTATTGCAAACCAACATTGGTATCACAGCCCGGTCCATCATATTAGTACTGTCCAGTCCGTTATACTAGTGATGTAGAGAGTTGGTACTTACCAGTAGCACAGTTGGAGAAGAAATGCAGTAATTAATCTTAATTTACAGGGTGGCTTGAAGTTTTATAAGGTTTTCTTTCTCGGCTTGTTTATTTATTTGCACTTCATGTTAAGCGCAATTACTAAAATAATTTATCATTTTTTTGCCCCTCTAATCTAAGGCATCTCTTAACAGAACCACTTCTGTTAAACAGAAAATATAATGAGAAAAATCCGCAGGCTTCACTGGAAAAGCTTTTCGAAACCTGAGAATATTGATTCCTCAGATTTAAGACATAAATGTGGTTGTACACATTTATACAGAGAATCTGCAAATAGAAGAACAGCTTCTAACCCTGCTACTAAGCTCTGATCAGGATATTCTGCCTTGCTGTTTTACAGCTGTTATTTTACAGCAAGCAATCAGTTTGAAATACAGCCATTTTGAATTTGATGCTGGAGCTAGTTTTCTCCAGTACTTATTTGAAAAATCAAATGTTAAACTGGGGCATTTATTGTATTTGGCGAGCTCTACACTAGGTCTTTACTTATAGAAAAATAAAATATTGATAAAAACCAGGTTGCAGATTGTTCGGGTAAGCACTATGTGATTTTATTTTTTTTATTATTATTATTATGTTTTTTTACACCCCTCTGTGTAAAAGCTTTCTTTGTGCTGCTGCTATTCTGGCTATAAGTGGTTTTAAGTGGAGTGGGTTTTAATATACAGATGTTATTTCTGATGGATCTTACATATTGAAAATGACATAATGTCTTTTTTGATCCTGAAAAGCACAATGATTATTGGTACTGATAATTGTGTTAATAGCTTTTTTCTTTTTTCTTTCTTTTTTTTTTTTTTATTTTTGTTTCATACGTGTATTGGAGATGCAACCTACTGGCAGTTAAATGGGGTAAAAATGGCCTTTTCAAGAGGAAGATCCAAGTCTGTGGAGACTCTCCGGGGATCTCATTAAAGCGTTCTTTTCTTAATATAGTGTACTGCAATAACAGCTATCAGAATCCCCACAGTGTGGTTTCCTGATAGGTTAGTTTACACAGAATTAATTGTCTAATTTTGCAAGCAACCAGTGCAGCGCACATTGATTGTTATTTATTTATTTATTTTTAGTCGTCCGTGTGGCTCTCGTGGATTCTGCTTCATATTTTAAGATCGTTTTTACAACGCGTATTTACTTATACCACTTTGTTGTAGCGCACATTATGTAGGAATCGTGATTTATTCTTATCATTCCTCTTTTTGTCCTCCTATAGATGAGAATTACTGTTAATTTTAGCAATTAATTTTTGCATGTAGTCGTGTTTTCTTTTTTAAACAACACGAAGAAAAGAATGCATCAGGAAAGAGAATTCAGATTGTCTGAGGCTTCTCTGGTTATAGATGCTCCAGAAACCAATCCTGAATGAGGAGAGTGGATTTCCCTTGTCCTCAGGGGTCAGCGCGATGCTTTGTCTGGTACCGGGATAGCAAAGAGAAGATGAGCCTTACGCAGAACAAAGGACCAGCAACTTGCAGTCGGTTGATGCAGAAGCACAGACAAATGTGTTGGAGTAAAACCTCATGGGCTGTGCTGAGAATTTGGCTTGAACAGGGTTTTAAATGTATTCGGAGGCTTTCTTTTAAAGTGAAGTTTTTTAAAAATAACTCGCGCACAAACAGAAGGCTTTTGTCTTACTACCTGCGTTGTTTAGCCGCGTGAGAAGGACGGAGTTCTGCAGAATACGCGTCAGCGCAGTTTGGGGCAGGACGGCTGCCGAAGCAACCGCTGGTCTCGACCCGCCGCCGAAACTGCCTTCCAGCGGGACTCGGGGATGCCTGTGCCCCCCGTACCTGCCCAGGCTCCTGCAGGTGGGGAGAAGGCCAGACATCTGCTGAAACGACGGCTGTTCGCTTGCGGTGGCCACGTTGGCTGGGGGAGTTGGCGACCGTGTCCTCAGCTACTGTACAATGGAGAAGTTGTATGTGTGTGAGTGTTTGGGTACCTGCTGTTTTGGTGGTGGGTTATTGAAACATCCCCTCTTTCTGTAGGATGAAGAGCTGGGTGGAAGGGGGAGGCAGGACAGAGGAGCAGGTCTCCGTCGTTCCAGCTGGGAGTTCAGGCAAAGGGGGTTGTCTAGCTGGGACCTGAAAGGATGTGGAAGTGAAACACTGTGATTAGTGAACTCAGATAGGGCAAGTCAGAATAGCTTGTTTGGAGGGGGCAGGAAAAACCCCAAAGCAGCAAAACTATCGTCAAAGTATGTTGTAATTCATAAGGTATGTGTTTGTCAACGCTTGGATTTTTATCTTTCGTTTTTCATTTATTTGAAACATTCTGAAAATGAAAACGCTGCCTTTTCCTGTAAGAAGTAAGCACGTTGGACAACGCTGCCGTGCTCCTTGCCAGCATGTCTAGGAGGGGGGACTAGAAAGGAAGTCAGTGAAAGGCGAGATTTCTTCGTCTTCTCACTCATTGCCTTTTTAGCTCTTGTCTCTGTTAAAGAAGTTGAGGTGCAGTGTACGCCGTGAATTTACAACGCCGTAGCTATTCCAAACTGCTTTTGGGGACAGGGATTGTATCTCCCCGATAGGCACTAGGTATGAAGAAGCCAGGCTACAGGCTGCAGCGTGGACCCAGCCCACCAAGCAGATGAAGCGTCTCCATCACACTGGCAAAGTACGGCTGTTCCCGGGTACTACAGACCCTGTTGTGTGCACCGGGCTTGACCAGACATGAGGCTGTTCTCGGCTTGGCGGCACCTGAAATGTCACTGTACCACCATCCTGTCTGGTCCTGTGACAGGGATTTGATGGCGTGCAGAGCCTTGGAGTGCTGTGTCCCATCCTGGCACCTTTGGTAATGTGCGTGTTGTTCTCGTGCCAGTCGTTATCTCAAAGTGTTGACATCATACACTAAATAACACTTAAGCAGGTCTCTTTCCATTAAAAGATGGATTCACGACACCATTGAAGGCAATGGGGCTTTTGTCACTGACTTCAATAGGCCTCAGCTTCTACCTCATGACTCCATGGGAAGAAGAATAAATTGCTGCTGAAAATGCAACTGCCTCTGACATCCAGTGGGAAAGGATAATTAGCAGTCAGTCACGGAGCTGCCATCAGGGGTGTCTGATGAATAATAGAACTGAGTGCAAGTGATATGTTACCTTCCAAGTGGGTAAAGCGATTTTAGCAGATTAGCCTGAGTGTAGACAGCCAAGAAATCTGGTATTAAAACCAACTGTGAGAAGAGTTCTAGACAGTAAACATCAACCTTTCCGTCTGTCTGGCCACTGAAACAGAGCACATAGTTTCATGTAAGCACTAAGACAGGAAGATGTTGGGGATCGAGAAGACAAAGTCTTGTGTTACTAGGCTTTGTTTCTTTTTTTGTTGAATTGGGTCAATGTTCTTAAAAGAGCATGGGAGAGATTTCAATGAAACCTCTTCTCCTTTTTTGCTTCTTGTCAAAAATGCCTCTGGAACTGCTTAGAGCATGGTTGGAGCTTTGTTGTAAGGATGACGGTACAAGGGTGAAGGACCATGTTTTATGGACGTGTGCGGCTTCCAAGTGTTGAGGAAACCCTGGTTTGGAAACCCTGACTTCCAACAGAAAGATGGTTAGGCCGGCTGGTGCGGTGGGCTTCTGGGATGAAGCACAAGGGTAGGCGCTGGATTTGCAGATCTATACTCTTTGAGCATAGCAAACAACAATTAAAACAGAAGAAAGCAAGCCCAGTGTAGTTTTAATCATTAGTTTCAGTTTGTAGTTGGTCTTAACACTGCGCGCAGCTTTGTGGGAGCATAAAGACGGCACTGTAATGCCACGGCTTTTAACTAGGCCTGTTTATGTGTTGTGATTGGCGAAGCTATTGACTTCATGTTCTTTCATGTTCTTTATGGTCCCTTCTGTTTTGATGTTATCGTGCAGTCATCTTAGCTGCGTATTAAACGAGAGACTACTTCAATATGAAATGATCAAAGGGGTAAGGGAACACAGGGCCATAAAGAATATATGGAGAGCTCTGGGAGAATGATAAGTCGAATTTAAAGGCTTTTTCAAGCTGCTTAATTCCTGCTTAGATTTCTGGTGCCACCAATAGGCAACAGTCCCTTTCTTTAAATCTTTTACTAAGGATTGACTGGCAGAATCACTGTTTAACACGGGGTTTAGAGAGTAAAAGGCCACCGTGAAGGTCAAGCCCTAAGAGATTTCCTCTAAGAGCTCATTGATTCTACTAGATTTTTGACTTGAAAAAAGACCACTCCTTCCTAGATCTGCAGCTTGGATACAAGTGCCTTAGTATGTGCCAGCACAGAAGGCAGGAGCAAAAGTGTAAGTGCAGGGGAAAAAAAAAATAGAGAAAGATGCTGTGGGGCAGACAGACAATGATTTCAGTCTCTCGCTTGTATGATTCAAACTGATGGCATTATTGGCTACTGGTCCATGAAAAAAGAAAGTATTATTTTATCAGTTTCAGAAATGGATTATATTAACAATGAAATTGGGCAGAATAAAGATTTATGGTCACATCCTCAGCTTGAGTAAACAGGCAGAGGACCTCTGCTTGTAATGGGGATAGAAGGGCTTGCTGCAGCTGAGGAGCTGGGCTGTAAATACTGTGGGTCTGGTTTTCTTCACATATATAAATGAATGCATGGTTGCTGTGAATGCGTATGCATGTAACTGTCTTTATTTTGCACAAAAATTAAGATGAGCATGTTTTGCCTCTCTAACCTCCTTATTTTATTGGCTCTGTAAGTTGCCCAGTGCTGTGGTAGTGATTAGCAAAATGAATCTGAAAGCCTACCCCATAAGCAAACTCTGTATTTGTGCTATTACCTACTCCTGTGATATTTCAATCTGATTCATTAGAAAAATTAGCATTTTTATGGACTAATTAGGGGAAAACATTGTTTATACTCTTTCTAATATAGAGAGATTTTCACAGCTTAGTGAAGCCAAATAGAAGTGAAACATGATCCCTCCCCCCCTCCAAAAACCCCAACCAACCAACCAAAAAAAATAAAACCTCAACCAAACCAAAAGAATGACTCAAATTAACACAAAAGATTGGGGAGATTTGAGCTTAAAAACTAAAAAAAATTAACAGAAGATTAGATTACTATACTATTGGCAGTTTGTAGATGTTTTGAATGCAAAATTCCAAATGTCTTTCAGTTATTTTGGTTCTTCAGGCATAAAAATATTTTAAAAGCTGTCAGTCAGTCACCATATTTTTTTGTGATGGTTGCAAAACGAACAGTAATGAGAATGAATAGTAATGAGTGTTATTCTGTATCTATAAATACCAATTGATTTTCATTGTAAGTTTATGTATTTCAGTTGACACACATTTTAGTTTTCCTCTTCTTTTTAAAACCAAGCTCAGGTTTTATTAGACCATAGCTGTTCATTCAAACATGTCTTAGTTTTTCTTACGTTACGCTAATGAACCACTTGCTTTTGAAGTTTAATTCTAAATATGCATGCGTGTCACTTGCTCCTGCTCACATTCTCCATTTGCCAGGAGGGTAAAAATGGGTGTCTGTGACTAAACGTCTGAGGTTGTCTTTTTGCGAGGGAAGTATTCTTTCTTCTTAGAGGATGGAATGCCATTATTTTAATCAATGCAGGCATTTCTTGTTTTGATCATTATGTTTTGATAATGATCTTGATTTACAGAGACACAGAGCAGTGAACCCTTTTGCTTCTGTGGAGAGGGCAAAAAATCTCCATCTTGCACAGAGGGTAGAAGTTCAATTAAGCATTTTGGTGTCATGGGAGGTTGATCGTGCTTTAATTGGCTCCAGCTGACTGGCTTTTAGGCCATGATATTCTTCACCTGCAGTTGGATGATTCTCAAATATGTATGGAATTTTTCATTGCATTTGAAAATGTTGCAGAAAGTCAGAGTAATTATTTCCAAATGATACTTCACTTGTATTTATCATAGAGCATGTGCTTGTAAAGGAGAAACCTTTACAATTGTGGAATGATTTAAGTTGGAAGGGACCTTTGGAGGTCATCTGGTCCAGCCTCCTGCTGAACATAGGCATGACTTTGAAGTTAGATCAGGTTGCTCAGGGCTTTGTCCAGTTGAAAACAGTAATTAGCCTTTTCTTCTTTAGGCTAGACAAACACAGGTTTCCTAGCTTCTTCTCGTAATTTTGTGCTGCAGCCACCTCATCATCTTGGTCTTCTCTGAATTTCTGCCAGTTTGTCAGTGTCTGTTTCGTAACAGGGAAACCAAAACTGGACACTCTGTTCCAGATGCAGTCTCACAAGTGCTGAATAGAGAATAATAACTGCTTTCCTTGACCTGCTGTCTGTGCTCCTGTGAATGCAACCCCGTGTGTGGCTGGCATTCATCACTCTTGCTGCCGACTCCTGTTAAACCCCCAGGCTCTCTTCCCCAGAGCTGCTTTCTGCACCATGGGTTTCCATTTGTAGAGCGTCATGTCTGCTTTGGCTGACTGTTGTAAGCTTGCTGCCAGCCCGCTTCTCCAGCCTGTTGAGATGCCGCTGAATGGCAGTCCCACTTTCTAGCATGTCAGCTGCTCTCCTGCGCTGGTGTCATCTGGAAACTTGCTGCGACTGTATTCCCTCTCATTGTCTTAAGTTGTTAACGAAGGTATTAAGTGGTTAAACAGATTGCCCTCAGGAACATTTGTTCCATAATCTTCCTTGGTACCGAGGTGAGGGTCACCAGGTGGTTGGATGTTGGTCTGTGTTGTTCCTTCTTGCCCTTCTTGAGGCTGGCCATGACGGTTGCCTTTTCCAGTCATCAAAAGGATCCCCCAATTGCCATGATATTTCAAAGACACAAAGAGCAGCCTCAAAATAATGTCAGCCTGTTTCCTGCACATGCATAGACCTGTGTAGGTCCAGTTTGATTAAGTGGTCCCTAACAAAGTCAGCCTTTGCTGTGGGTAGGACTTCCCTGCCCAAGACAAAGACATTAGGACCATGGACCTGGGCAGCCTGAGAGTAGGCCTTGCCAGCAAAGACTGAGGCAGAAAAGTCATTGAATACCTCATCCTTCCTTGGTACCCTTTGTCAGTAGTTCTGTTGACGTATTCAGGAGTGACTCACATTTTCCTTGGTCTTTTGCTGCAGACGTACCTATAGGTAAACCTTTCTTGTTGGACATACCATCCTTTGCCAGTCTCAACTCCACCTGGGCTTTGGCTTTCCTAATTTTGTCCCTGCGGTCTGGGCAAGCTTTTTATAGTCCTCCTGGGTAGCCCGTCCCCACTTCCACCTTCTGTTCACTTTCTTTTTGTGTTTGAGCTCAGTCAGGGCTTCTGTGTTCAGCCAAGTCAGCCTTCTGCCACGTCTGCTCCACTTCCCACTCATCAGGGTGGGTTGTTCTCGTGCTTTGAGGAGGT
Organism: Phaethon lepturus; assembly: GCF_000687285.1. Classification (NCBI taxonomy): domain Eukaryota; kingdom Metazoa; phylum Chordata; class Aves; order Phaethontiformes; family Phaethontidae; genus Phaethon; species Phaethon lepturus. The sequence goes on along the minus strand of NW_010561132.1, from coordinate 50,837 downwards.
TTTCCTTGAAGATAAAGGAGCTCCCCTCCGCCGTTCTGCACCCCAAGGCAGTCATCCATGACAGTACACCTGCTAGTTCCCTGAGCAAGCCAACTGCTCCCCTGAGGTTCAGCATCAATACTGTCTTTGCGCTCATGAAATCTCGGTTGCTTGTGTATTACCGGTTGCCATCTTAGCATATACCAGGGTGCTTAAAGTCCCCCCGGATGACCAGGACCTTTGATTGTTAAGGCTAAATAAAACTTTCCTTGACTGGGTGGTGGGCAGCAAATACGCACAGCAGTGTCCTCCTTGTTGGCTCCTCTGATTCTGACCCATAAGCATCAGCTCCCAGCAAACCCATTACCTGTTTCACAGCACAGCTCCACGCATATAAGTCTTGAGAAATAATTCTGATTCATTAGCCTTTTCCAAGGAAAATTATCTTTTCTGAGCATAGATTTTTAACAGTTTTTAATTCTATACAGTGCCTTTTCCATCAGAAACATGTTTTTTTTTTCTGATAGACCAAAAAAAAAAATTTGAAACCCTATTGGACTCTAAACATTTGGGGTACCGTAATAACTTAAGCGTATGCTTAATAACCTTTCTCGATGGGGGGGTCGTTGGTATGAAGTCTTTATGCATATCTGTGGACAGAAGGAGTTAACAACATGCTTCAAGCCTTAAGTGCCAATGTAAAGCACTCATTGAATTGATGTATTTTTCCAGTTGCGCTTTTCTCTTTGTGCTTTCAGCAGTGCAAAAGTTGCGATACTGAAATCGCCCATCTTGACTTCAGTTGTCTTCTGTGTTAATAAAATGGCCTGTGCTGTTACTTAGGCCATTAGCCTGGGACTCGGAAGTGTTATTTCTGGCTCTGCAAATTATCCTACTCCTGCAATTTCCCTATCTGAACTGGGCATAACAAAGCTCTCCTTCTTTGCAGAATGCTTTGAGATTTAATGATGAAAAGTGCTATATAAGGGCTTAATATTGTTATGTGAACAAATATCACTTTGTTTGCGTGGCTCGACCATCTTATAAGCAAGCGGAGAGCTGATGACCAAATAAAGATTAGAATTGAACAAATGAGTTATAATGAACAGCTTCAGTCTGTTGACTTCATTTTTTCCTTCTGTTTGAAAGTCATTAACTTCTATAAGTCAATCTCTAGAGAAACTTTTAGTCTGTAAATCATTTGCCAGTTGGGTTTAGAAATCTTTTAAGTTCGCTTGTTTCGCGGTTTTACTTATCACTTTAGATGCCAAATAAGTTACTTATTAGTTTATATGATAATTAGCAATCTGAACATAGAATCGCATATTATAAGGTTAAGTTTCCAGTTTCAGTGTTGGACATTTTTCAAGTGCATTTAAAAGGCATTTCCAGGGAGAAAAAACCTGAAAATCAGAGTGAACAATCTTTACAACAGGAAGAAAGTATTCCTTCATTAAAAATGTGCTGCAAATCTGTTGTGAATAGCGCAGCAGCAGCAAAATTGATTATTTTAAAAATAGTTTCAAAAACCTTTCTACATTACTTGCACTTAGCGTGATGGGTTGGGTCCTTCTGATCTTTATGAGTTCATGTATCATGGCAGTGATATTGCTAATCATTGCATATGATTGACTTTAGTGTTGTAGAGTGGAAAAAAGCACCCTCAGCTAACTTGCATACTGCCTGCATAAAATTTTGAACCAGGAAACATTAGGGAAATAGTTTGTCAGGTGGTGTAAATAGTAATAATTTAAAAAAAAAATGTGCTGATTTATCCCAGTTGAAGATTTGCTCCGGAGCGTCTGAGAAATGGCTGTGTGTTTTGGCACATGGCTGTGAATAGCTGAAATCTAATTTGTATCTGGAAAACACAGAACTAAGTTTTCTGGCTGTATTCTTTCCCGAAACCCCAGTATTGTGGTAGGAATGCATGGGTCTCATGAAAAATGGGTATTTTTTAGCTGGCATGCAGACGCTCACGATGCTGCCTTACCCTTTCAGGAGAAATGCTTTTCTCAGCCCACGTGCCATTCAGTTTGCGCATACTCCGTGCGGGAGAGCTCAGGGAAAGGTTGTAACGCAGAGTTGTGTTGTGCATTAGAAGGTTATTAACATCAAGTGAAAGTGTGCTTTATACCTTGGGGACCTTAAATGCAAAATCATTCTAACTAATAAGCAGATACTAAGTGTGCCAAATTTTACCCCAAGGTACGCACAGGCTCCTGTGGTGGTGTAGGTTTTGCTCGCTGACTTTTATTGACTATCAGGATTTATTGGCCCAGGAGGGAAGTATTGGCAGAGGGTGGTTCTCTACCAGTCGCAATTTCCCTTAAGGGACAGTAACACCTGGTGTTCACTGTAAATTCAAACTCAATGCATGTTGCGTGTCATGGCACGGGGTTTAACTGCTGAACATCTACCTGCCGTGATGGAGCGGCCGTGCCGTACGTGAGACCTGAGCGCTTTCTCACAGACCTTGACATTTTCTTTAAGGAAAAATATCTGTGATGTGCCTGGCGAGTGATGAACCTACGAGAGAGAGTGTATGCATATGTGTAAGCGTGTCGTGGTTTAACCCACTTGGTTTTCTTCTGGTAGCCATTAAAACAGCTTTTAATGCCATACATCCATATCGCTAAGTTCACTACAGACCTGAATTAAGTACCAGCGAAGTGCTATAACATTTCTTATGCCTGAAGAAACTTGCAACATTGTGCTTGCAGTAATTATGAGCCATCTTATTCTAAACGTGAGACTGACCTGAAACACATTTTCTTCTTAATTTTCTTTTCCTGGTGGGAAAACTGAAATATTGGCAAAGCATATCTACTAAACTGGACATGTTAATTTTATTCCTGTAAAATCAGTACTTTCTTACCATTGATGAAAAGAAAATAATCATATTCCTTAAGAAGTAGAAAAACTGTTGTACTGCCTTTTCTCAGCAGCACTGCGGTTTGTTGGGTTGTATTCGTAATGCGTATGGGTAAAATTACATGTAAAGATGTTTGTTGCTTTAATAATTAAGAGCTCCTTCTCTCCCTCGCTCTTTTTTTCCTCAACCCGTATTAATTTTACGTACTTGGTATTAGTCTGACGATGTCATTGCGAATACTCCCTTTAGCACATTTACACTTAACGTGGGATCCATAAGCTGTAAGGACGGCAACCTTTAGTTCTGACCACAGTTCATCCATTTCATGTTGTGCTATTTTTTAAAGTGGTTAATACAGCTCTTTATTGTTTGACAGAACTTCCTCCTTGAAAACCTTCCGCTATTAATATGCGCAAGTGAGGCTTATTCCTCATTCGCAGTGGTGCTGGAGCCGGTGGGAACGCTGCCCAGGCTTGGGTGCTGGGATTTGGGGTCCCTTCATCCCTTTGCCACCCGCGTGGCACGGGACGCACTCCTCCTCGCTCTCCGCAAGGCAGAGGCGGGTCTCGGGAGATTCGGTGCGCGGGGCACGGCGCTGCGGGAGCGGGTTGGCTTCGGGGGGGCTTTGCTGCGGGCGAGCGGCCAACGCAGCATCAGAGCTCCGTCCTGGCCGGCCGCCCCGCTTTTGGTACCGTTCTGCTTTGTCAAGCCCTCTGGGCCAAACCTATGAATTATTTTCCTCGGCGATGTGAGGGCCTGCAGCCGGCACGATTCAAGGAACGTTTAGATGTTTAGTTTCTCGTTGTCAGTACGTTATCCCAGCCTGACTCAGAGGCTGGTACTTCACCAACTCACGTAGCCTTGAGGGGGGAACGGATGGATGAAATGTGAAGGTCACATTGCAGCGGGGGCCGCTCGTCCCCGCTCCGCTCTGCTCTCCCTCTGCAGTCCGTAGTCGGAGGAGCCCAGCAAGCCGCCTGTGCCATCTGTGGCGTGGCCGCAGGCAGCGGGTGATGCCAGCCCTGATCCTGGCTGCAGCGTTTGCTCCTGGTTCTGCTCAGAGACCAAGCAGCCCCCGGGCAGCTTGACACGGGGATCAGAGATGGCTTAAAGCCATCCCTGTGCCCTGCTGCTTCTCCCCTTCTCCGCACCATGCGTAGCTGGGCTGAAATAGTGTCAAATGCAGCGGATGACCAGCTGAGTGAATAGAAGTGTGAACTGCGTTCCCTCACTTAGAAATCTGTCAGCTCCCTCTAACCTTTTGGAAAATTGAAAGACCAAAGCGACTGCACTTGCAGAACATCGTAGTGGTAAAATGCCGTGGCGAAGCGGGAAGCAGAAGGGACCCCAGACATGCAGACGCTCTGCCCATACCCACAGAGGAAAAAGATTATATTTTTATTTCTCATCTTGAAGAATCCCAACAGATTTGCAAGACCAGGGCACCTGTTTCAGGCCGTGAGGTGTCTAGGACAGTCATCATAAATCCCAGCGTGTAAGGTTGCAGATTTTCCCCTTGTACTATGCAAGCCATGAAAAACCAAAGAGCAGGTTAAGTTTTCAACAGAGACTGGGAGACAGGTTTTTCATTGAGACCTCCATTGTTTCAGTAAATCTTTCTTTTCCAGTGCGGTGCTAGATGTCATCTTTCCAGACCTTCTTTGCAGGTGCAAATTTTCTGCAGCCTGGACATGGTGGATAGTTCTGTGCACAGCAATAGTAACGGCACATAGCCCAGGCTGCCACAGATCGTCTTCTTATCCCTCGGTGAAATAAGCCTCACGGTTGATTTTTAAACTTAAGTAGCTTGATTTGGACAGAGAGCTGTTTACCCGAGCAAGGGAAACAAGAGCTGTCTTTGCCTGTTGCGTCCTTTCCTACTGACAGCATCACCCCAGCGGGGAACGCCTGGGACATAGTCCACAGAAGCGTAACCCTTCCCTCGCGTTGCAGAAGAGGCTTGGGCAAAATGATGGACAACCTTCACCAGGTGATACGTGTCGCCAGGAGCTTAGATCACCTTCCCTGGGGAGCTGCAGTATGACTGCAGTGGAATATTGGATTTGAGGTGGAGGAGGGTTGTGGAGATTGATGGTCAGCTTAGTTGCTCCAGCGGGACGGTCCGGAGCGCTCGCGGCGAGCGCAAGCCTACGGCGGTGCCCCGCAGCAGCCTTTGAGTTGAAGCTGCAGTAGGTGCACTTGAGCATTGAAATCAGCTCTGCTCCTGCTCTACCTTCTTAACGTTAAACGTTTTTTAATGGTTTTTTTGGGGGCAGTGATGAATTCTTACTCTCTGTTTATACTGTGCCTGAAACAACAAGAACTGCTCTGATAAAGCCAATAAAAACAAATAAAAGCCAATAAAAGCAATACAGACTAGGTTACTAATACTGTATCTTGTGGGTGGTTTTTCTTCCAAAGTTTTCCTATACTTTTCTCTGGAATGGTTTTTAGTATAAATCCTTTCCTTCAATCTGTGAGCTCTATTTATCCTTCCTCCCTCCGTACAGTACTCAGATAACTTCAGTCCTACAGACCTTCTCTCCAGGAAATTCTATTAAGATTTTCTTTTAGCAAAAGTGAGTAGCTCTTCAGAAGTCCTTTATCAGGTCTGCTCTTCCCTGTTATGGTTTGTCTCTGGGTTTCCCCCCCCGCCATGGATAGCTGTAATTTAAAGCTTACTAGATCAATAAGTCCAAGATGCACAGCATAAATGGGAGAAGCAGACAAACAGCTGGTAAAGATAGGAGACAGCTGATTAAAAAGAATTCAGCTATAAAACATTTGAGTTACTATTCTCTGCTGTGATTTGTGAGTTAGATTACAAAAAGGGAAAGGGACATAGAAATCATAATTCCCTCCTCCCTCAGAATCTCTGATTAAAATAATGGTGAATTTCCTCTTTTTTTTCATGCCTCTAAATAAAAAGTGGATTTTAAAAATCTGGAGTAGATGTTTTAATCAATTACAAGTGAATTGGCTTAATACAGAGGTAGCTGAGGGAAACGCAGTGGCAGGAATTCTGGACCTGATGTAATAGCAGCATCTCTGGTCTTGAACTCTCTCGAGCCAGCCCCGTGAAAAACTGAAAACCTGAAAATAGCCTCTGTTTTACACCGATTCACGGCATAAGGATTTTCTACTCTGGTTTGCAAACCCTGGTGATTGTGTGTGGGACTGGGCTTGGATTTGTGCTTTCTCGCTGAGGCATGTCTTGCCTCTTGGACCAGGCTGCCACAGCTCTGTTGGGTTATACCCAGCTGGCACAAGCTGTAGATCAGGCAATTTGCATTTGGCATTACAAATTGCAGTTACATTACTTTGTGAAGGTAAAGACGGTATAAAAGGCTGAGTGTATTGCCAGCAGGAGAGTAAACATTTCTAAGCTAAAGCCTCAATAGAAGTCAAGAAGGATTAAGGTGCGGCTGAAAGTAGAATTGAGGTTCCTACCTCGCTGCAGAGCTTTAGAAAATGTTTTCTGTTTGCATCAGAAACCATAATTTATTGACAAAGGGGTTGAACTTTAAAATATATGGGCTAGTGAATTGTGTTTCAGTGAAATTGCATACTACTTCTGATGGGGAGGTGTGTATAAATGTTCTGTGTGTGCCCATAACACAGAAACTATATCAAGACGAGATGTGTGTGGCAATACGCATGTACATCTTATACATATACTTCTATGTATGCTGAGTTTGGCTTTATATACACCAAAATAGCAGAGATCGTAGAATGTGAATTTGAAATGCTGTGGGAAAGGAGGTACATGTGGACTTTGGAAGAAGGATTGGGTCTGTCCAGGGGGAAATAAGTCTGTCTGCAGCTGGTGAAATGAGACCAGATAAAGAGATTATCAAGTAGTGACAAGAAAGAAAATAGGTTAGCGGAATTTCTCTTTATCACTTCTTTTCCCTTAAGACATCTCACTGAATATCTTGTCATTCATATAGAGTCTTGAAAGAAAATCACTTTTAGAGGTGACCCACAAAGGAAAAAAAAAAGAAAAACTGGTGCTTGTGTGCTTCTTTTGCTCCTGGGTGGCACAGGAGTATGGCCTGGGGTTTACACTGGGTATGTGTACTGCCTTTTGGGAGGGCAAGAAAAGTGGTCTTAGAGCTCCAAATTCTTCCACCGCCTTTGCTGCTCCCAGCACGCGGCGGAGCACCCCGGGGGCGCGGGGCAGGGTGCCGAACGGCGGCTGGAGCCCCTGGGGCACCACGGCTCAGCTGGGAGTCGATACCGAGGTGCCCGTTCAACTGCAGAGCTGTGTCGTGTCCGCGTACACGGGAGATGGATACGGAAACGCAACTCTCTGTCAACGTGTTTGAAGTGGGGGGAATGTTACTGGAAAAAAATCAGCTAAGGAATGGGCCTTTTTTTAATTAATTTCTATTTTTTTTTTTTTAATTTTCAATGAAAGTAACTATTGAAAATAATTTTGTAATTGCGTTTCACATTAGTGGGCTATAGGAGGGCAATAATGTAAGTGATGATTGATAAAATTTATTGTTTCTGGTTTTGTGTTATCTAGTAATTCCATGGAAAGCTGAATCTTATCTGTTTGGTGCTATATAAACACTTAACAGGCTTTAGAAAGCTTGTAATCTAAGTAGACAAGAAAGGCAAAGAGAGAGAGGGGAAATAGAAGTGCAGAGAAGTGACTCGTTCCAAGGTCACAAACCAGATGCAGAGTAAGAACCAGATCTTCTCACTTCAGCCCGTTTTTCTATTCCATAGGGTATGTTACTTCTGTGACTCAAATACGGACAAACCCGTCCTTTTTCCAGTCAAGTGGAGGACAAAGAGAACGAGATCAGACATGACCTCCGTAATACAGAGGAAAAACCAAAGGAGTTGTATTGATAAAGATGCTATTTTTAGATAACCTCAACATATGACATACCATTATTCAAATCACAAATCTGTCTCTCTCTCTAGATGCAGTAAAGTGGGGAGAACGATTCAGATGTAAAACTGCAAATTGACCATGCATTGATGAAGCAGCTGCATGTACTGGTTAGAAATGAATTTTTAAATTAAGTATTTGTGTTTGGGATGTAAATTTTATTTCTGAATCATAACACTTTTCTATAAAAGCATAAACGTGTGTATATTTGTGCATGTATGCATGGTCTGGAATAATTCAATGTGATTTTAATTACTTGAAGGATGTGAGCATGGTTTCAAAGTCTGAAAGCTCCCTAACGTCAGGTGGAACTTGTCTTCTCTTTTTACAAGTTAAGCAAACAGTAATTTGTTGTTAGAGGTGTAGCTGAGCCCTAAGCTAGGCTTTATCCTGTTGTAGCACCTAATTGGTAAAGAGCTTGTGATTTTACATTTTCAAAAAACACCCTCAAATCTGTTTGGTCCTTCAACCTGTAGGAAAAGGTGCTGTAATTACCCTATCCTGATTATTTCAAAGGAAGCCTTCCATTCTGCTTTCAACAGCTGGGTGGTGGCCATCGGCGCAGTGAGGTGCCCCAAACACCTGCGGGACTGGATCCAAAGCGGTGGATGGACCTTGTCTGTCTTTAAAGTGCCCCTGGGGCGTGTTCAAGAGAAACAGTGGAAGAGCAGGGCCGGAGCGGTGGCATTGCCAAGAGCTGTCCTTCAGTGAAGAAGAGCCTTGGAGCGCCGGTTCTCTAGGGTAGCTTGTTACCAGGGGATCGCGGTGCCTGTGCACCCTTCCTGTAGATGTGCTTGGAGGAAATAATCACACTGGCAAGGGATTTCTATCTTTTTTTTTTTTTAATCCTATTCATAAAAAGACCTCCTATAATTTTGTGTTCTGTTTCTTGTTTGTGGCTGATGAAAAGGGAGTCTGTGCTACCAATATGTGGAGTTTAAATATGCATTTCCCATTAACTTTTATTAATAGGAGCTCTAAGCTTTGTGTATAATGGGAGTTATTTACACCGTAACTTTCTTTTGAGATACCATTTATTGGAATTTTCTGTATTCTGCTCACTGGTCTTGACTCCCGCAGAGAGAAAGGCTGAGAACATCGCTCTTACGTGGCTGCTGCTGAATTTAATTTTGCGTATTTTTGTGGTCTGTAAAATTCACAATGCCAGTTGTTGATAAAATATAGTCTGCCTGAATATTGCTTTAACTTTTCTTTTAGCAAAACATTTTTATTCATCTATTATACCCAGTGATAAATTAATTTTTACTTATAGCCAGTGATTGTTTCAAGCTGAGAATAATTTACTAATTTGTGGTAAAACCCAACTAATCAGGCAGTGGGATTCAGATGCTATGTGTATCTAGATCTCCATAAAAGCTGGTTGTATTTTGACTCATCTCGCTTTTAGCAGCAGCTCCGAACTGAAAAGCTCGTTTCCTTGTCACTTTGTAAGTTAGCCTATAAACTTTCCCTCTTTCAAGACCAGCCATCTGGAAAGGTCACCATGTGAAGGCTGGCTATTTTTTAGGTATGCCTGAGCAAAGAGAATAAAGATTTACTCTGCTTTTCTTGTGGGACACTCTGTCTTGTTTCTTCTTACACAGCCCCCCAAAATGCTTAACCTTTTCTCTCTTTTTTCCCCCTTTTTTCTCTTTTCTTTTCTTTTTGTTTTTTCTTCCAAAAACTTACTCTCACAGAGAATATAGGAGAATTCCATGGACTAAACTATTCCATTTCAAGGGAGAAATACTGAAAATGTAGGCATAACATTCCAAGTGTAGACTTGAGCAGATTTCTATATAGAATCATTGAATCATTTGGGTTGGAAAAGACCCTTAAGATCATCGAGTCCAACCCTAAAGCTGACACTGCCAAGTCCACCACTAAAGCATGTCCCTAAGTGCCACATCGACATGTCTTTTAAATACCCTGACCTTCTGCCTCAGCAAGAAAGGTCACAACGCGATGATGGCGCTCGGTGCGTCAGCAATGTGTGTATGTGGGAAATGTGCTATTTTCTTCCCTTTGGCTCACAATTTTAAGCACACCCACTCTTCTGGTTAATATGCTGTTTCCTCTCCGATTGAACCAGTTTCTCAGTGCAGGGATCAGCCGCGCGACCTCTTTGCCCTGCGTGACCAGAGAATGAACCCAAAGCCATTCAGATGAGGCTTCAGACTTACTTAATATGTGCTCCAAAGTCTCCCCCCACAAATAACTGCATTTACACAGCATCTTTTTATTTAACTGTACCCCTCCTCTTTGTCAGGAATTGTAATTAAGATTGCCTTGCGTTTAACTGCGTGATAAAGTTCCTATGTTTCGAGTTTGTGAGTCTACTACCCTTTAAAAGATATTTGGCTATGTGAAAGTTAATACTCGGTTGTTTTCATTTAAAATTCAGGGCACGATATGTGAAGCTGTATTTATAAGGAGGCTACACAGTCATGTCTTTTTCTACATGCTTAAAAACCAAATAACTGGTTAAGGAAGCTCCCATCCTGAGGAGAAGAAAGGGCTCATTAAAAACATTAGCTGATACAGGACAAATCGAGCTTCAGTGCCCTGCATAAAGATTATAATAACTGTAATAATAAGTGAATTAATAATGCATTAAAGGAGAATTCCTCCAGTCAGATTGTCACACGCTTATCCTTGAAAATTGACTTCAGTGAGGTGTGTCAGATGAGCTAATGACCTTAACTGATGGATTTGGGATTTTTTCCACACTCCCAAATCCACTGAAATCCGTATTTCTGCACTTTTGACAGTTAGTCTTCTGGGCAGACATGAAGTAGGACCACGTGGTGTTGCAAGCCAGGGGGTTGCTCTTAGCTGGAACAAAGCCATCTCCAGTTTTAACCTCAGGTGATCAGGGCTGGTTAAATCCTGACCACTTGCAAGGGAAAATTCGGTGAGCAGCCCAGTGCCGCAGGCTGCGCAGCGGCTCCAGAGGCACGCTCACCTTGGGCCAACGGGGCTTCAAAAACGTATATGGTCTCCTTGGTATTGAGAACTTCCATAAAGTTGGGTGAAGCTCACGTTTGTATGTATCGCCAGCACAGTCTCTCTCCGGTTGAGTTATCCCCAAGCCGCTGCTGTGTAACGCCGGGGCCGTTCCTGTGCCCCGCGGGGAGTAACGTGGTCCGAGCACGGCTCGGTCCGGCATCTTCCCGTCTGCTGCTGCGAGGGCTGGACTGGGAGAAGCGGGCATGTTCCAGAAGTGCCTACCCAGGTTCGAAATGTGAAATTGAAATAGCATCGTGTCTGAAAATCCCGCTGAGTTGTGGGTGATAAATATCATGAGATTATCAGGATTTAGTGATAAACGATCAAGTCCTGCGCTGAAATAGAGGCGTCAGCGGGGTTTTAGTAGTGGAAGTGGAAGTGCTGAGGCATATAGAATCGTAGAATAGTTTGGGTTGGGAGGGACCTTTAAAGATCACTTGGCCATATCTCTAGACGCCGCAGAAAAGTGAGAGTTTGGGGATTTCTAATGTCTCCCCTGAGGAGGGGCTGGGTATATAATGGTTATTGGGTACTTCCATGCTGCGCTGGGGAAAAATTGTGTTAAGGGACTTGATTATCCAGACGCTGTAAACCCATGCTGGTTGTAAACTGCATCTTTAGGCACCTAGATACCTTTAACATGAATCCATTAGTCACCTCTGAAAACCAAAATGGCTCTCCTAAACACAGGCACTACTGAAGGTGGAGTTTACATGAGTCGTGAGGTGGTTAATTTTTAGAATCTTAAAATAACTGAGGCTGGAAGGGACCTGGGCAGGTTGTTTGGGTGCCTCCAGTTCAAAAAGGAATCTATGGGTTCCAGATAAAGGAATCTATGGGTTCCAGATAGAGATTATGGGGAATACTTGTCCTTTTACTATATGTCACACTGATGCTTCTGCGTCCCCCCATTAATCCCTGCAAACAAGTATTTGTAGGTGTTAGTTCGCATGTGCAAACACTGAGCTTTGCCTATGAAAGATATGAAAGCAAAATCCCTTCTGGGATGCTTTTTTGGAGAATCATTGAAAATTCATCTTTGGTTTTGTTTTGTTTGGTGTTTTTCCCCAAAGAATAAAAATCTCATTTAGCATAAAAAGGCAAGCAAAAGGACAACATCAATGGGTTTCTTATCAGTGCTTTGTATCATGTTAATAGTATAGCAAACAGTAAATTATGTAGGCATTATGCTGGAACAAAGGAAATTATACCAGGGGTTTTATTTGACAGGATTTTGAGTTTGCTTGTCAAGTCATGCAATATGTGGTTTGCTTTATTTGCTGGCTAACGTGAGGCTAGCTGAACAGTTGCTCTAGTTTGCATGGGGATTCTTCTCTTTCCCAGTGCATTGGTTCCCTTTGGTGCATTATTTGATATGCACCAAAAAAATAGTAAGATATCAAATAAAGGTAGTGTGTTAATGTACCATGTACCAGAAAAATAGTAAGATATCAAATAAAGGTAGCGTGTTAATGTACCAAACTGTTACGGCTCAGAGAAACGACCAGTGTTGCCTATGCATCGCGTAAAGTGGTCAGTCAGGGAGCTGAAAGCTCAATTCTGTTTTTCAACCCTCCAAGCAATAGAAGACACAGCAGCACTGAGGGTGTTGGATTTTGGAACAGAACAAACAGGTACCTGCTAGGAAGCCGCTAAAATAGCGGTAGCCTGGGGCTGGCAGTGTACGAGAAGGGAAATACAACTCTACCTGCCGAATCGGATCTGCTCCTCCACACTCTAGGATTTCTGTACTGGCTGCTGTCAGAGGCAGGAGAAAGGGCTACATGCTAAGGCTGTTCTTAAATTTTTAGTAACGAGACTAGGTTCATTAGAGCTCTCATCAAATGGCTTTCAGTTACTATCAGTCTGGCTTGTATTTGAATTGATGACCTTGAGATGAAAGGCTTTTTATTCTATTACCCATCTCCTGAGCCATCAAGTCTTTAATATGCCATGTAAAATCAGTTTTCAGATGGTGTTTCTTTTATATAATGTTGCCATTTATTATTAACAATGTCTGATTTTGAATGCTACTAGCTATAATTGTGCATAATACTACTTTTGTTATTCCTATTATTTCAAATATATCTGCTGTATTACTATATACTTGTAGACACAGAGAAAACAGATTGGTAATAGACTATAATCCAGATTTATATACGTGAGTTAATAAAATCACATAAAAGTACATAGTTAAAATAAATTCAGCGTCAGCAACGCTCATGTATTACTTCACTAAATTGAAATTCTGCTAAAATAAGCTTTCCTGCAAAGTACTGTATGGGACTACCAAGAGCATAGTAAATTAAGAAAAATGAATGGGAATATGTAATACAAACCATCACAACGAAGGAAGTACATTACCTGCCGCCCTTTTCCTCCTGAATGGCTTTTCCCTCAAGACAATACAGAGTAGATCATGTTAAGAAACTTATGTATACAGGAGTATTAAACAGAAGTGTTAAGAAGGTAGCATTTTCTATTTTGGTTTTATCTGATGTGTTTCTTAAGAAAAAAAATAGAACCGGCAGCACTGGCATAAAGAGGCACCTTTGTGGACAGATTCTTTGCAAACTCTCAGGTATGGATAGCTAATTGTACATATTTGATCTGACTTGCAAGTGTGTAATATGAATTTTAAGATAAAGTTAACATGAAGCTGGTGCTGTACTGGGCAGCAGTAGTCAGTTATTTCACCCTTATTTTTTTTCCAGAGGAGCTATCGTTTCTATAAGATGTTATTTCTTGGGTTTTGGCACTAAAAGTGTTAGAATGGAAATCTGGCACAAATCTTATGGGGTCATCCAGTTCAGCCCGCTGGACCATACTACATAGCCTGTCTCCAGGAGAGATGTTTGCATCAGGGTCTTTTTTAGAAGCTTCCAGTGATGTGTCCCAGCAGCCTTCTTGAAGATAATGTATTAAAATGATTAACTATCTATATAAAAACATAGAATCAAAGCTTTTCATAATACCTGTCCTTAATTTTCCTTTCTGTGAATTAAGGCAGTCACTACTCATGCTCACGAAGTAGAACTGATTGTAGTTATCTTAATTAAAACCTGTTACGTATTGGAATATTGCTGCTATGTCTACTTTTTGGTCCTCTCTCTTTATAGATTGAACAAATACCCTTCTTTCTAGGTCATGTTGTCTAAATCTCATCTGAATAATTACCTCCTGGGTCCTGTGGTTAACATCTGTTAATATTTCCCCAAACACCACTTGTCTCCGGCAGCAGACTCGCGTTGCTGACTCACAGTTAGGTTTTATCCTTTCCAACCTCTCTGTTCTCTCTGTATTGTTGCTTACCCAAAAAAGCACATTTTAAAGTTTGCATTTGATTATTTACACAATAGGTAGGACTTTGCATATCTTTTTATTAAATTACCCTCATGATTGCAGAATTTTTTTTTTTTTTTTCAACTTGCTAGGATAATTTGGTATGCTAGTGCTATCCTCCGGAGTGCATGCAGATCCTCCACACTTCATGTGACCCAAGTCAGTCGTGAAAATATGAGACCAAGTGCAAACACCCGTGGAGATACGCTGGTGTGTTCCCTCGGTTTGGAAGTGGGCAGTTGAAAACTGTTCTTTGAGTGTGGTTATTGTTAGTCTTAAATAAGAAGTTGGTAAATCTGCCTTACTGCGATAGAGGAATATGTCTATTCAGAATGTATCACGTTAATTCCTTCTTAGGGTAATTATCCTGATTAAAAAAAAAAAAAAAGACTGGGTTGACATGATTAGTTCTTCACAAATACATTTTGGCAGTTTCTTCTTACTTTATAGTCCTCTGGGTGCTCATAATTTCATTGTTTAATCATTTGTTCCTGGATCTTCAGTATACTGAATCTAGACTGTGTAGTCTTCCTTTTTCCCATTTCTAAAAATAGCTGCTGTGTTTGACCATCTCTTACCCTCTGAGACCTCATCTATTCCCTGAGAACACTAAAAAGTAATTACTAATAGTTTAAAGAGAACTTCAGCTGATACCTGAAGTATTTCAAAATAAATTTAATCCTTAATGACTTATTCATCTGTATCTTACCCGTGCAGTCTTTAACTCTCTGCTCAGCTTGTGTTCCAAGCTCCTAGTTAAAAAGAATTATATTGAGATTCTGGTCACTGTAAAACATCTTTTTATGAAAACGTAAGGAAAAAAAGGCATTGAATATGCCAACCTTTTATATGTGGAACGTGCTTTGCTGTTCTCTCCCTGTGGGGTAATGGACTAATGTTTCCCTCTATCTTTTAAATCCCTTTTGCAGGCAAGGTAGGAAGAGGGGATCTTGTCACCAAAAGTAAAAGGTTCTTTAGTAAATTACCATCTTTATTTTTTGATCAATTACAGTTAATTCAACTACTGAAGGGTTAGAAAAACTCATTAAGATTTATGTGAAGTATTTCTTATTGCTTAATTAGTCTTCATTAGTTGAACCAGAAGACTTGAAGCTTTGTATTTTTGTATTACTCCCCAAAACCATGTTAATCACACAGCATTGTTTCTGTAAGCGCACTGCGGGTGTGGTTGTGTTGTCCTGTTGCGTTTCATTCCCGTCTGTATTTCCAGCGCCTTTTTGCAGACCTGGTGTCTGATCCTTGCTCTGGCGGGAATGTCCCACTCTAGCAGCCATGCTCTTCTGGTTGGTCACTCTGAGACAGTGCCTCTCAAGTCTAATGGCAGCGGGAATGAGTGACGAGGAGTTGATCTTTTGGCAGCCTGAGCATCCGGCGCAGAGGGGCTTGAGGGGTGGGGAGGGTTGAGCTGTGAAATGTCTCCGAGGTTGGTGTGCGCCGGGTTTTTGAGAGGCTTATAACGCGATAACACTGCGATGGTTTTTCGTGACGATGAACATGTCCTGGAGGCAGGTGGCATCCTGTGCTGAACTTGGAGGGGAAGGGAGGCACGGCGCTTCCAGGAAAAGGTCGTAAGGATTTGTAATGTGTGCGCACGAAACCAGTATGTTTTCGCTCGTCTTCACCCTGGGGAAATACAAAACCATTTTGGTTGAAGTGAGTTGAAAGAATCTGCCCTAAAAGAAAAAAATCTTTGAGCGACTGCTCACTCTTTCAAGAAAAGATAAACACAGAGAAGTGTAGTGGGGGAGGAGCAAGTCCTCCGATGTAGAAAAGACAAACGTAAAGGCCAGTTCCCATTGGCAATAGGGAGGAATGCCAAAACTGTGGCATGAATGAGTGAGGATGGACACTGGAGAGACACTCGCCAGTGACCGAGCCACCAAGCCCTGCCGGAGGCTGCCAGGGCGGCTGCTGAGGCTCCAGCTGCTGGGAAAGACCCTCCGTGGACACTTCCAGGAAAGAAAGAGCTATGGTTGAACCTGCCAACAGACTACCTGACTTCTTGAGGTACTTTCCAACACTCGGGTTTGATGAGATAATAAAAATTAGATTCAGGCCAGTTTTTGAAAGGGAAAGTTGTTACCAAAATGAGCTCTTAAAATGCATTTTTTTTTTTTTTTGCCCTTCTGTGTGGGGAAAAAATGTGTACAATCTTGATACAGGCTTTACAGAACAAGTACAATAGAAATACAGGCTTTATCAGAACACTACATATAAATACGGCTGCAATAAATTAATGCATTGGTTGCAATATTAGCTATAGATTAAGACGGTGTATAGTGTAGTACTGTGCTCTGATTTCCACTATAACGCAGAAGAGTAGAGAGTGTTGGAATAATAAATGCATGGTAAATATAATTAATGTATTGAAAGTGTGTGATAAACCATGCCTTATAAGATTCTATTGAAAAAGTACAGCCTGTTTTTTGTTATGTTTTAGTAGTTTATTCTCTTTCCAAGTCCTGCCCCCATAGACTTGAACGATAATGTATTTCATTCTGCTATGAAGAATACTCACATTTTCGGCAAAGCCACCTTCCAGTTGGGTATTTTTGAGGCGGATTTGACAACAGGGTGCCTACAGTTCTGTACTTTGGAATAAAGGAAATTATTAAAAAACAAAAACCCCAGACACCACAATACCCTCCATGAAATGAAAAGAGAAATTAATTTTCTGAAAGAGACTGAGCTACTGAATTCCTTTTCCAAATTCATTCTTTGATAGAATAGCATAAGCAAATACTAGAGAATGGAAAGTGATTAAAAATGTAAGAATTAATAGCAAAAAGTAGATAAGCAAATGTTATGTGTACAGATTTGCATCCTGTGGCATAAAGAGGATTAAAGATTTAATTTACCACTGGCATTTATTTTGGAAAAGTCCTGAGGCCAGTTGACAGAAATAACACTGCTAATGAAGTCAATGGGGCAAAACCAGAAGAGTCATTTGAAGAAGAAGGGGGAGGTGGGTGGGGATATCAATTTATTTTTTTTCTTTTCAGGTAAAATACTAAGTTGTTAATATGAAGATGATCAGAGCAGTAATGGGAATTACAATATTCACTGAATGTAGTTTGTAGTAACTAGGAAGACTGTGAAAAGAAAAGTGGTTGCATAAAGAGATAGGATTCGTGAACCGAATTACTAATATTACTAATATTACCAATATTTTATCTTGAGGCAACAGTAACTCGGTCTTTAAGTGATGAGGAAACGCTTTATTTTCTGACAGTCTGAAAACTGATGCTGACACCCTGATCCATCCTTGACTGGATTAACTGAACTGACGTTTTTCCAGAAAAGAACAAACAGAACACACGGCATCCGTGCGGTGCCGAGTCGACAGAGGCGGGGCTCACAAATTCCCCCCTCGCCGGCCCGAGCCGCGGCGATGCGCCAGCTCTGATTGGTACCTGCCCTCCGTTTCTCTTCCCAAATGACGTATGCTTCGCAGGATGCTCGTGTCTCCCGTGTACGAGAAGTGCTGAGGGTAGTAACGGGAAAAGGGTTGCAGAAGTTGACGCCTGCCCGCAAGGACTGCCGCTTTCTCCTCAGCCGCTCCGTCACGCGTTGGGGATGCACGCTACCTGCCCGTGGGGACTCCTCTTTCCCGAGCCCCCCGTGTACGCTGGGTAGACTTGTGACATCGTACCTTAGCTGACCAAATCAACCACACGTTAGGAACTTAAGCCGTGAAAGTCGTTGCGACTCCAGTTTCTAAAAGCTGAGGTCTCATTCCAGAATGACTTGCGTGCCTGAATCTGGCTTGGCAGAGGTGTGACAAATTACTTGGGGATTTCCTTTAAATGCTGCTATACTACTGACACGTTTCCTCAAAACCCATCCTGTCATGCTGCATCAAAAACTGTCGCAGTAGCAGTAGTTCGTATGTAGCTATAAGATAAATTGTTGCTCAATCGTGTGGACAGCCCGTGTTCAGTAATCTGTTTATTTGGCTGTGCCACCTTCCTTGGCCGAGTAGAAGTAGGATTACCAAGCAGGCGGGTATCTCTTGGAGGTACCTCACTTAGCATATTTCCTCCCCACTTTGAAAAAGGTCGTTTGCTTCTAAACCCTTCCCTAAGCCGAGCTTACCATTTTATATCTTGCCAAAAAATTGCTGATTGAGTCTGAATATGGCGGAAGGGGAAAAAGAATTACTACTAAGTGGCCTAATGCACCTTTTCCCTTTAGCGTAGTTGCTGTTTGGTCCTCGCATACAGGGCTAGGGGTAAGTACAGTACAGCAGCTATTCAGTGCCTGAAATAACGTGGTTGGAATTTATTATCATCGGCATGCAGAAAGGGCAAAGCCGGTTGCCGCGCGAGTTCGTTACAAGGGAATTAATTCCTTATATACATTCAGTAAGAGTCAGCCCTAAGTGACGTTTCCTCGTTAAATTCAAGAACTTGGGTACTGCTATCGCTCTTCCCGGTTTAACAGGCATGCTTTTTCCGAGGGGCTGCTTTTCGGTAACCTGCTGCATAGCGTGCAGACGCCCGGCAGATGCTCGGCAGATTCCCGCATCTGCCGGGGGCCGGAGCCTTGGTAAGTGCAGAAGCGGCGCCGCCGGGAAGCCTGAGGTGTGAGGGCGCAGGGATGCTGCCACAGCAGATTTTGCACGTACCGGGAGCTTGGAAGAGGCTGCTGTGAAATAAACATTTTTTGTTACCCGACGGCTTGCGTTGGCGGGAGGTCACCGCGTGGTTTCTGTCGTCATACGCCAAGTTCTGTCTCCCGCTAATAAGGGACGCGGCGTTACGCCCTCGGTGTGCCGCGCTGGCAGACAAAGGGACACTGTCTGTGCTCGGAACCCCTCGTTGGAAAATTAATGAGCAAATGGCAGGCTGCGGACGCGATGGCGATGAAACCCTTGTGTCGGGCAAGGAGTGCTTTCCCACTGAGTGTTTTCTGGGTAATGATTTCGTTTCAAATTTGAGTGAGTCTTTGTTGCTGTGCAGCGGTTCTGGGCAAACTAGTTTTGGGGGAGGGATAGATCTTTTTGAAGGATGCTTCAAACCTACGTTAGAGAAATAGTTATTTTTATTAATTCTTTTGAAGGCGGCATCAGGAAATCGTGCAGATTAACGACGCAAAAGGTCTTTTTGATCGTCTGTTGAACCGCTGTGTCCCCAAGGGTGGGGGTTTTCATTAACCAAGTTTTGTTTACATTTCTACAATTCAGATTTATGTGAAAAGTTCATAATACTTTTTCCATCATTTTGTGATGTAAATAATTCTCTCCAGGTAATTAAAAATTGAGCCTCTCTTATGGAACGAAATACTCGGTAACCTGTGAACCTACAAGCCTGACGCAGTTTCCTACTGACTTGCGTTCTCAGTTGCCCTGCATGGGGCAGTGCTCGTGCGTCTTCTGTCTTCGCCAGCAGGCAGGAGATAATACTGGCTTACTCACAGCCTGTGTTACGTACAGGCTGACTGGCTTGCCAGTAAATATATTGAGATTTGCCAGTCAGCCGCTCTCAAACGGAGTTTACAATGTTGTTTTTCTCAGTGAAGTCACTAGTTTGAGTTTCTTTCCCTTAAACTTCCCCATTTGCCAGCGACTGAAGGATTTGGATAGATGGGAGAGGCTGCTCAAGTGTAAAAAGCCTCATTTTCTCAGCAGGCTGTCCCCGAAAATAGCATTTTTTTCCTTTGCCAGGAAAAAAAGTAGTTCTCATCAAACCAATCTATTTCAACGTTATAACCCTTATCCCCCAAATAAAGATGCACAGTTTTTGCCAAACTCCTGCTCGTTACACAGGATTTTCATTTCTCTCTGAAGGTCTAACGCTTGAGGATTATACATGCAAGTGTGGCGGGTAAATTCCCAGGAATGGGGGAGGGGGTGTACACCGGGTCCCTCAACACCCTGGGGTGCTCCTGTCCTGTCCCCAGGGCTGCTGGGTGGGGACAGAGTCAGCCCCCACTGATGAGGGGTGATGCACCTTCCTTGGGGGGAGCTGGAGGAGAGCTGGGGGGAGTTTTGGGTAGTTGAACATTTTTTCAGTAAAACTCTGAAAACACAGCCTGGCATCCACCGAATAAATGATAATTTGGCCCTGATGGTCTCAAGGTGATAACCGAGGCATTTTACTTTTTAAAAGAGCATTTTGGGAAGCGGTGGCTTTATCAGAGATGTCAGTATGTTAGTGTTGTCAAGGCACTGGTGGAAGCACCGGAATACTGGTATTAAAAAAACACTTGCAAAACTTTCTGCTTGTTGCTTGCTTTGCAACTAAGGAAAACTGAGGCCAGCTCTTGATGCCGCTCGTTATTAAACGCTTTCTTTAGCAAATGGGCTTGAATACAAACATAGTCATTTGTCTCCCCCTAAACTGCTAATGCTTTTGACATATTTTTTGAAGTTCCCATCGTGAGCTGTAACCTTTGGACTCCCCGTGGTTTGCTGGCGATGTCCAGACCTGAAACGTTCTTTTTCCTTCTTGTAGTAAGTATTAAAAATCAGTGAGAAAAAGTTGCTTGGCATTAGGATTAACTTGAGCTTTAGCTTCTCTTCACTCCATTTTCTGTTCAAAGTCGTTCTCACACTTGCAAATCGAGTGAGCTGGCATTTAAATGCTGGGTCTGGTGGAAGAGTGCCGCGCTGGGTTCCACAGGAGTCAGTAGCCGTGGTCCAGATGCTGGTGATGGGAGGATGGTTGTGCCACGAGGCAGCGAGTGATGTGCCATGACTTGATGAGAAATATATCCAAAAAAAAAGGATCATGGTTCTGTGAAAATAGTAAAAAGTAGAGAATAATATTTTAGATGAAAAGCTAAAAGAACTGGATTTATTCAGGATTTTTTCTGTGTATGTCTAAAGGGGTAAGAGTGTTTTATTTCAGGCTGGTAGACCTGCAAAGAATAAAGATTTTTCAGTCATAAAATATCTAATTAATGCCATTGACTCATCTTCTTCATGTGAGTTGTGGCCTTTACAGATCATATATGTATATCATATATATTTATATTAAATATATACAATAGAAAGAATAAATATTGTATTCTATATTACCGTGTAGTGAGCTCTGACACCTGAAGCACAGGTTGGCACCCTGCTCCTTACGGACCAACGAGGTGTTGTTAATCCCTGCACCATTACTGTATATATATAGAAATATCATTTTGGTATTAATCTCTTCAGACTTCTGGGACTAGTCATCACACCTCATTTCATTGACAACAAGTAATTGTAAAATAAATATATAGCTTAATAAATGATTATGAATTGTTGTTTTTTGAGTGTTTCTCTGTAGGTGGTTTCTCAGTTCCCTGCCCTGTTGTCCAAATTAGTGATCTGGATTCATTAGATAACATCATTTACTTCTTTTAGGGCAAGACACGAGACCAAAGTTCTTTTCTTCCTATTTCCAGTTATAAAATCCCTGGGTTTAGACAAATTATCAGATTTCTCTCTCAGTTGTTTTTTTCTGTCTTGAAGTCTGCCGCTTTCACCCATCTGCAACCCGTCTCCGTTGCCTATTTGAAAATACTTCCAAGGCATTATGTCAACAGTCGGTTGCAGAGAGACAGCAATTTGTTGACATATCAAAGGCAGGTGCACGCTGACATCCACGAGAGAATTTAGAATAATCAAAAATAATTTACTGATGGAAAAATCAATGAAAAAGAAAAGGTGTCACGTCTCATAAATTGGTAGAGGGTCTTCTGGTGAATCCTGAGATCTCTCTGAAAGGAACCTGGTCATCTCTGTAATACAGATTTGCAGCCTGGATACATTCAATGTAGAAAAATGCACATGTAAAAGGTCCTTTCTTGTTGGTCTAAGAGAACCTGTATTAGAGGCCATCATAGCCTAGTACTTACTTGTTGGAAGTGATCATACTTGGGTAGTTTTAGTTACTTACGTGTTACATGAACGTAGAAACTCTCCTAGAAAGTGAGTGCGGATGTAGGTGATAGGACGCTGCTAACTGTGAAAAAATAAAAAAAGAAAAGAGTTGGAAAAGCTTGAGAATGCTATGGCAGTCGAAGGCAGAAATAAGCTGATTTTGGGGATGCATTTTAAAAATATTTAAAGTATAATTTGCTCAACTGTAATGGAAGACAGAATTTAAAATCTTTCTTGGCTGAGTTCAGCTGACTTCTTTTAAAAGAGAAGTTCCTTGAATAAAGGGCAGAAGGACAAACCCAGACATTTTAAGATCAGGCTTTGCAAGTACCACATGTAGGAAAATACAGTGCTAAACGCTTGCCTCTTGACAAATGTGCTTCTGTTGCTATAAGATCCATATTTTCAGCTCTGGGAAAAATTGCAAAACTAAGTATTAAGAAATATGCCTTGAACATGCGCCAGCAAAGTTCCTTAGAAGGATCTGAGGAAGGATGACTCACCACTTAAATGGCCATTCGTTGCATCTGCAGAGCGTTTCAGGTTAAATTCTCTGAAACAGTCATGATTTCTTCTAGAAGCTCTTCTGTGCTGCGGAGCCAGTGCTGCAGCAGCCGCCGCTCGCCGAGGTCCCGGTGAGGCGGGAGGAAGGGAGGTGGCATCAACCAGCGGAGGGATGGGGGCCGAGAGAGGCACCGGCAGCCATCCTGAGCACTGAGGAGGAGCACTGAGGCCACCC
Organism: Phaethon lepturus; assembly: GCF_000687285.1. Lineage (NCBI taxonomy): Eukaryota > Metazoa > Chordata > Aves > Phaethontiformes > Phaethontidae > Phaethon > Phaethon lepturus. The sequence goes on along the minus strand of NW_010561132.1, from coordinate 28,108 downwards.
CAAGAAGGTTTGAACTTTCTGAATTGGTTAAGAGCTGATCTAAAGCAGGTTTTGGGTGTCAAATGGCTGGTTAGCCACTAAGGTCACCAGAAATATGGTGTAATACCGTCATCTTGTCCCAATGTGCTGCTAGTGCCGCGTGGGGCAGGGCTTGGGCCTCACCGCGGTGTATCAGGCCGCGCTGGTGAAATGTTCGCGACGCGTTGATGCATGGACTGCAGTTGGCATTTTGTATCTGTGTCCGTCTCTCCGCCTTCCTTTGCTCTCTTTGCTGTTTTGTACCCCAGAGCCTTGTTTACTGCACATTTGGGTATAAGGATTTTTTTTCTAAGTCAGTATTTCTGAATTCCTATCTTAGCCCGGGTGTTTTGTGTGGTCTTCTGGGGGTTTTTTGGTTGTGGATTCTTTTTTCCTTCCTTCCTCTCTCTCTCTCGGTAAAACCCGTTGTCTCAGTCTCCCGCTGCCGGTGCCCTGCGAGCGGCGGGCTCCTCGGGCACGGCCATGCCTGACGTCCCTTCACAGCGCAACGTGCCGGCGGGGCAGAGTTGAAGTGACAAATGCTGAGCTGGTGCAAAGCTGAGACACCTCACTTTATTGACAAGTGACTGGTGCTTTTTGCTTGTTAAAACACATATAAAATAACTGCTACTGGAAAAAATCCCTTTAAGGTTTCTACCTTCTTGGTCGTACAGGAATGCTTTTCGTTGGTTGCTGACCAAATACACCAGCTTTTCTTTACAAAGTACGGAGCGCTTCAGTTTTGAAGAACCAATATTCAGGTGCTCTGAAGGAACTTACCTTTCAGAAAACACTAACTTCATCTGTTGAAACGCAGATCCTCTCATGCATTTTTTCAGATTTTTAGGGTATCCTACCACAGCCGTTTGCAACCTTGAACAGTCTCAGCTGGCATGGGTAGGTAAAGCCACCAGGAACGTGCAGGTGCTCATGCCTAATGAGCTCGGTGTCTAGCTGCTTTGGCGTGTGCCAGGTTTTGACTGACAGCCTTTTTTGTTTCCTTCTGAGCGGAACCATCTTCTTTCTGTCTTTTCAATAAATGGAGAGAGCTGTGCATCGAGGCAGTGTCTTTCACGGTTATTGCTCATAGCTTCTGATCCGTATTTGAGGAATCTTTAATGGTTTTTGTTGTTTGGTTGGGTGCACTGATACATATTTGCTTCTGGTGTTCAGTTATTCATTTTTCTTCTTTGAATCTTGAGAGAAAAATAAACCAGGAAGAACCCAGATACATGTGCTTCCAGATTTGGAAGATTCATTAAAACTGTGCTGCAGTCTCTTGCAGTTCCTTATGCAGGAGGGATCCAAACTCTGCTGAAGTCAACGTGAATCTCATGCTAACTTTCATGTTGCCTTAGTGGTCATTCTACTTTTGGATATGGACAGGAAGTAAAAGTAAATATCAATTATCTTTTCAGACAGAGGTGCTTGCAGAGATACCGTACTTAATGGGACTGTCTTAGGTTGTCATGAAAGCTCAGAATAAAGGAACTTAAATAAAATATACAGATTTTATTCTTATTACTGGAAAAATCTCATGTTAAGAAGTTTATGTGGAACAGGTGGAGAGGAGAAGGAAGGAAGGATGAAGAGGGAAAGTAAGCCATTGCTTAATAGTGGTTGGAAGTGGGGAGGGTGGGAAAATGAGCCTGGAAAGAAAAAATAACAGGTATTTTCTCATAAACTTCAAAATACAAATTTGGGTTGAAATACCATCATCTAAATCCCAACCCATTTGAATGAACTCTCTTCTTCTCTAGCATGTTCTGTGGAAGCCGGTACAAAAGACATTCTCGCTTCACCTGATATGAGGCAGAGGAACAAAACCCTTGAGTATGCCCCAGCACATCTTTGGGTTGCAATAAGAGGCTGTGCTGGGGAAAATGGACATATATGTTGCAGAATATTATATACCTTGCCCTGAGTGTCAATACATACTACTCGTGTATGGAATGTGTGGAAAATGGTATATGTTTTCTATCTATCTGATGTTAGCACGATTGAATAGCAGAAATGCTGCGATTTATTTTACGAAGTTTGTATAATTGCCCTATTTGCTCTGAGTTTGGCAAAGAAGAGGAATATTCTATTTATGAATCACAGAATCAATTTTAACTTTAGGTATGAATTCCTTTGTCAAAGTGTTTTGTATTTTGTTTGTCTCCACCCTGAAATCCAGGTCTTTATGTGGAGCGCGTCTGTGTATGTTCTACAGATGTATGTTTTGCAGTGGTAAACCAGTATTTTCCATCACAAAGTACAAGCAGAGCAATTTTTCCTCAAGTAAATTATTTCTCTGGAAAAAAAACATTCAATAATGCCTCAGGGTGTCACGTTTTAACCCCAGCTGGCGACTAAGCTCCACGCAGCCGCTCGCTCAGTCCCACCCCGGTGTGATGAGGGAGAGAATTGGAAGAGTAAAAGTGAGAAAACTCATGGGTTGAGCTAAAGACAGTTTAACAGGTAAAGCAAAAGCCGCGTACACAAGCAGAGCAAAACACGGAATCCATTCACCCCTTCCCATCGCAGGCAGGAGTTCAGCCATCTCCAGGCCAGCCGGGCTCCATCACGCCTAACGGGGACTTGGGAAGACAAACTCCATAACCCAGAACATCCCGCCCTTCTCCCCCAGCTCTATATGCTGGGCATGACGCCGCGTGGTCTGGGACATCCCTTTGGGCAGTGGGGGCAGCTGTCCCAGCTGTGTCCCCTCCCAACTGCTCCCAACTGTGCCCCCCAGCCTCCCCGCCGGTGGGGTGGGCTGAGAAGCAGAAACGGCCTCGACTCTGTGTCAGCCCTGCTCAGCAATAACGAAAACATCCCTGTGTTATCAACTCTGTGTCCAGCGCCAGCCCAAAACACCGCCCATACCAGCTGCTATGAAGAGATTAACTCTATCCCAGCCAAAACCGGCACACAGGGCTGTATCTCAAGATGAAACAGAAATCTGTCTTGCTGGTAAGATGTGAGTAAATTTTCATGTTGATGACAGCTGAAGGAAAACTAGCAGGAAAATAAAAAATCATACTCTGTAAGGGGGGAAAAAGCAACCAAAGACAATAAAACCCTCAGAATATATATGCATGGTAAGCTCACTGCTTTTTCTGAGCTCTTGACATGGTTTTCTGTCTCCTGTGGACTGTACAGAGCATTTTGGTGACCAGCATTGCTCTGCTGGTTGGTTGTATACATTGAGTAGTAGGTACACACTGTCTTTAGAAGGAAAAGAGACATTTCTGGTGGTGAATTTTCTTATTCTAAGGGAGGTGCTGTGTTTTTGAGGTTTGGCTATTTTGACTATTAAAGCAGACAGCCATCTAAATGTATTTATTTATTTATTTTTAGATGTAAGGTCAGAGATTTGACTAAGCTGCAAGGTACGCACCTGAATTTTTAATTAGTTTGCTTTTCTCTTTTGTGATAGCTGCATTTTTTCGTCACTATCTGGTATTGATGAGGTTTGGACTTCCTCCTTACTCAAAGCTGGAGGTTTGGTCAGCTGGAGCTTTCCAGCAGCACAGGCACCAGGATGGCACTGGCAGCAGTGTCGGTCTGAGCTGGCTGTGCATCAGCAGCAGAGCATGCGACCGGCTTATAATTAGTTCGCATTTCTTTACGGCTCCTCTTTTAGGCAGGGAAATTGCATAAGTTAACGTGAGTAATACTAATTATTTTGGATCTGTCATTACACGACTGATGATGAATAATGCAGATACTGCTGTGATGCTAAATGCAGTTGTTGGGGATTTTTTGCCTTTGCCCCTCATCATCTGTCTTGAAGTATTGTGACATTGGATGACACAGATAAATCTGAATTCTGTAATTAAGTTTTATTTTAATGATGCTGGAAAATATTAAATTTTGCATGTTCTCATAGTTTAAATGTGGCTTAATGAGTCTTCCAGCTTTCCTTTCTGTTTAATACGCTGCTGACATTTCTCCTTTTGGATAACAAGATTCAGTAGGATAAAACTATCTTCAAAATGCTCCACACTGGCATATTTAGGTTTTCATATGAATGGCAAAATATTTTTGTGCTATTAGCTCAATGATTTTTTCCATTTACCTGTGGAAGGCCAGCTCAGGCCTATTGCTAAGCAAATAACACCAAAAGATGAGGAGAGAATTTCAGTGGCTATGAATTTGATTTTTCTAAAAGAATTCACCTTATTTTCCGTGAGCGTTGGTGTGATTAGGATTTTTTTCTACTGCTGGTGCCGGAGAGCAAGCTTTAAGCCTCCTTTTACAGGCTTTTGCATTTGCAAAAACATCGTATTTGATGAAAACAGTGACTGAAACCACAGGCTTCTCAACCCCCTCACTGTAAACTGTGCACTGGGTCGGTTGAATATGTAGTTAAACAGAAGAAGCTACGGTTAGGTGGGATCTTCTTAATTCTTTCCACGGTATGCCAGCAGAGCTGGCTGCCTTGCTAAAGAAAAGGCAGTTATGTGTGCTGGGTGAGGAATTTGTGTATATTCAGCTTGGCTGTCTGAGTTGACGCCCAAATGACGAGAGCCCTGTCCATAACATGTCCAAACTGGGATGGTTTTTAGACTGAAGCTGATCCCCTTTAGGCACAGAAACTTATGGATTTAACAGTCCTTTTTTTTTCCCCTCCCTCCCCCCCCTCTTTTTCCCCCTGTGGCTGTTTAATATTAAAAATACCGCATCTTTTGGCAGTGAAGTCAGCAGGGACCCTCCTGCTGCAGAGGAGAGCTGGGTGTGAATTATCAGCCGTACAGGGCTCCCAAGCCCCTTGCCAGAGCCCTGCGGGACAGCCGGCGCGGTCGCTGTGCCATTGCAGCTCGCCACATGCCCTCAGAGGGTTTCAGGCTCTCTGTGGCTGTACACAGGCTCTGGGAGTTTGTCCTAGTGGAAAAGATGCCCCAGATTTCCTCTGGCACTATGGAAAGCTTAGCCTAATTTTCAGAGTTGGTTCCTATAAAAGGAGGACATGCTGATGCCCAGCTCATTCCCAGAAGGAAGGTTTTAAGGATGCTTCTGGACTCCAGAAAGGTGATTTTATTCAGTCTTAGACTTGGAAATGAATCACAGAATCCTTAAGGTTGGAAAAGACCTTTAAGATCATCAAGTCCAACCATCAACCCAACACCACCATGCCCACTAAACCATGTCCTGAAGGGCCATGTCTACACGTTTTTTGAACACTTCCAGTGATGGTGACTCCACCACCTCCCTGGGCAACCTGTTCTGATGCTTGGTCACTCTCTCAATAAAGAAATTTTTCCTAATATCCAATCTAAACCTCCCCTGGCGCAACTTGAGGCCATTTTCTCTTGTCCTATCACTATTTACTTGGGAGAAGAGACCAACATCCACCTAACGACAACACCCTTTCAGGTAGTTGTAGAGAATATACCTGAATAAATTTTTGTTTTATCCAGCTATATCAGAGTGCTCGAGAGTATGAATGACACATTTCCAACCGTAGTTTTCTTCCTCAGCTGCAGTTGGAAAGGCTATGGAAAAGGACTAGGAAAAAAATTGGCTGCTGGATGATTCTTGCTATAGAAGAGTCCTTTGAAGTTTAGCAGCTACGCTTCCCAAAGTCATGAGCCATTCGTGGGCGATGTGTGTTGCAGTACAAACCAAGTCGGTATTTCTAGAAAATAAGTGAATTCAAGACATACTTATTAGCTCTATGGCTTGAATTCAAAGATCTTCAAATGAAAGAGAAAGTGTTCAATTTTCCCAGTAGAAATAGTTATAATGGGAAGAAATAGTTTGAAAGATTGACCTTTGCTTTCTAGCCTGAGGCCAAACAGAGCAACCACGTATAGACATATCAGAGGTATTCTATGTATAGAATGCTAGAAAAATCTGTTATGAAGCATCTTAACTAGATAGTTAACACTATCACATTATGATTTTTAGGTATGTAATTACAATCACACAGGTTTTACCAAGTGCAAATACTTACATTCCAGTGATTTGTTATCAAATTGGACATGGGGCTTAATTCAGATTAAATTCAGAAACTTTGTGTTTGAAAATTCCTCTGTACTTTATGCCTTGTGGGCATAAAGCGTAGAGGCAAAACTTGAGAAGATGGAGAGGAAATAAACACCCCATCTGTAGAGACAATGATACACTTATTTTTCTTCTTAAATTTACAATAAAGGTTCATGTATGATAACAGAAACAAATCAGCTTGACACAAATCCCTTGCAAACCAGAGGTGCACTGCGTATATCAAAAGGGAAGATTAAGCCCTCTAACCAGAGTCCTATGGAAGTTGTTTTTTGGAATTGATTATTGTGAGGCTGAGCCTAAGTAATAAGCATGAAATATTAATTAGGCTACTGGGATATTATGAAATAAAGGTGTTTTAGTATTAAGAAATGAAATTGAACCAGATTTAGAAGAAACATTTTGAACTATTTTGCGCAATAGGCTAAAGCAAATATTGACTCACTGGTACATTAATGCAAATACATTAAATTATTAGAGATTAATGACCAGTTTAGTCTGTAGAGAATCCAAAGCAGAAAGCTTTAACGCTTTCACTAGTCTTCCTTGACTCTCTGTCTTCAGCTGTTGCAACAGTCATGTCTGTCGTCTACACCAGAGCACTAGTGTTCTCCAGGGATGTCTTGGTCAAATTAGTCCATAATCTTTCATAATGTGCTCTCCAGAGGGTCTTATTACTGAATGCTCTTGGTAAGTAATAGTATATGCAAAGTAGGTCTGCACTCGTAGGTCCTGTCATGTAATAAATGATTGAAGCATAGCAAGGAAGTTAGTAAAATTGTTAGAATCTGAAATTCAGACGTGTCCCCCAGGCTTGTTTATCCACACTGCCCTGGGTCCTCAGCAAGTCAGGAGCATTCTCCAGTGATGTGTCAGTTTTGTTGCCTGGGTCCTGGTGGAATGAGAACAGCGAAAAGCACCAAAGGAGTACGAAATAGTGAGCATTTTTGCTCCCTTTGGCAGGGTGAACTCGGTGAAGCCCATGAGGAGGTGGAGAGGCACGAGTTGTGCCATGGAGGTGGGACGCTGCACCGAGTCAGGTATCGGTGCTATCGATGTGACCTTATCATGTCTGTTAGGCAGTGTGGGGAAGTAGGAGGAAGGAATCGGTGCAGAACTTCTGCTTTTTGTCATTGTCACTGATTCCTCCAGAAAGGAAAAGCCTGGGTTTTCTCTCAGTTGTGGTTTATTGCATGTACCTTGTAGCTCTGCCAGTCACCTCCGGACTGGAGCCGTGACTGGAGCTCCACTGTATGTCCCGAGTCCCTCCAGTTCTCTGGTTTTTATAGCAGCAGTGAGCGGCAGGAAGGCAAGTGGCAGTCCCGTTCGCTTATATCCCGGTTTCCTGGTGCCAGTCCATCTGCACTGGAAAGCCCGCTGAGTGGAAGCTGCGTGCCCAAGGCGCCGTGCAGGAGCAGATGGTGTTCCCCGCTCAGCTCTTACAAAGTGTCGAATTCCAGTAATTTTACCTTGCTGAATATCCTGGATACTTACTCGTGTTACTTGGGTTTTGTGAACTTTAATTAATCATTTTCATAGGATGACAGGCATTGTCAGTTCTTCTGTTAAACCTCTGTGCGACGTGTATGAACTGGTACAGGGCCAATTTAAACATCCCTTTGTTTGTAATTAAAAAGCCTGGATTTCCTGGCAAATTTGGAGCAAATGCACCTCAAAATAAGGCTTAAAAAGTACTTTCAGGCCATGGTTAAGTGTATTGTTATTAGAATAGACCTGTGTATCTCATAGGAAGCCCAGGGAGCATACTCATTGCATACAGGTCCCATCCTTAGAAAATTATGGTATGAATAGAGAAGCTGTCCAAAAGATGGAAGAAGGTACTTCATGGGTGGACACAAGAAGGTTCGGTAAGACCACTTATAAAGTCTGTCAGAGTTGGGATCTGAATTTCCGCCTCCAGTCCAGGACCATCTCCTTAATTAAAAGCACCACAAAGGTTTGGGAAAGCAAAGGGCTGCAGTGACAAGGTTGGATTGGGGATTTGTAATCCGTATCATCCTTTTCTGAGCTCATGTTCTGCCCTCACAAACATTTCATCGAGTGCAGGAGAAGCGCTGGTTTGTGTATGAGTCGAAACGCAGACGGACGCGGACCTCAGCTGCCCTTACGAAGGAGAGCCTTTGTTTCGATCCAGCGGTTTTGCTAGCCCACCATAGATATCATTAGGAATCACTAGCCTAATTTCTTGTTTCATTATGGATGACAAAATAAAACATTAATAGGTTTTTTAATACGAACTGGAAGTTAAATATTCATTATTTCTTGTTGCTTCAATGTCAGTAAGGCTTTAATATACTGTAACTCAAAAAGTCTTCTCTCCGCTCTCTACTTGTACCCGTTTAATTTGAGCGTAAAGGTCGTCCGAGCATTGCTTCTGGCCCATTTCATTCCTCGGCAGCTCCCAGCTGTACGACATGCATCGTGTGTCCTGGCCGATGGCTCCTCCTCATGAACCTTACCTTCTGGTACGCGCTTTGGCTTTGGGCTAACCTCTTCCTAAAGCTGGACCAGTCCTCGAAACTGCTTCCTCGGTGTGTTCCAAACGTGTGATATACCGAAGAATGGCTGTTAGGTGGGGAAAGAGAAGCATTGGGCCATCCGTGTGCGCATAGCGTGCTGAAGAGATGTGCCGTACGGCGTTGTGGTGGCCAGGGAGCAGTAAGGGGGATGCCACATTCATAATATAACAACAGTAGCTGAGGTGAGAGGGACGGGCTTTGCCATTTCTTTCTTAAAGCTGTTTGTGTCCTCTCTGTCACCTTCACAGCCCCTTCTTGTGTCTGGATAGTTATGTTATTCCTTTGTCCTTCCAAGCCAGCTTTCATGCAGCTTTTTATCCTATATTCTTCCCTTCAGATCTGATTTTGTTCCGATAATGATGTGTTCATATTTGTTTCTGAGTGCGCTGAAAACATTGACTGCCCCTTGTCCCTTAATACCAAGTATTTTACATAAAAATTGCATTTGAATGCTGCATGCATTTTTGTGGCATGTTTCCACAGAATGGGGGCAGAATCTGCATACATATATATGAAGTCGTCTTTGTGTCTTAGTCTTACTCAGAACCCAGTCATAACCATACCCTGCTAGTTAACACCAAAATACCATAATCATTAGTTGTGTAAATCGTCGTATGTCCCTGTAAACATGGTCTTAGCTCTGCTGATGAAGATAAGCAACAATGTGAAAATCAGTATTGAAAACAGGAGGTTTTAAGTCGGGAGGGAAAAAGGTACAAAAGTCGGTTTTGTTTATTATGAAGTAATTCTGAAAAATGGGGTAAGTGGGCCTGTAATTCAAGCTTCTTGTCGTAGAAGTTGCATCCTGTAGATCTGGGGACTGAATTTGCGGTTGTAGAGCACAAAGGCACTTTGCTGTCCTCCTAAAGCTGGAGCTACCAGCGAGCGCTCAGTGCAGGTCCTGCCTAGTCCTGCCGGTGGCTCCTGGCCGCTGCCTGGCATCGGCACCGTCCTCGGCGCTGAGCGAGCGGGCTGCCGCCCTGCCGTCGCTGTCCTTAACGCCGTGAAATTCCCCGTTGCCCTTCTTGGTTTGTCCCTCTTGGATTGCTGAATGCCACGACCACAAGGTTCTGGGAAAATAGTGTTTCACGTCAATAGCCTAAATGCGGTTCATCGCGCCGAACTGTAATGACACATACGGTGCCCCGTTACGGTTTTATGCTGTATCGCGTCTGGCTGTTTTCAAGTAATAAGTTCCTCCTATCCAGGTTAAAGAGAATTCTTTATCAGAGACATGATCTCCCCTGAAAGAAACTGCACATTTTGCTTTCTGTGTGATTAAATGTTTTGCTACCAAGAAAAGCAAGCTAACCGTTAGGTTTGTACGACGATGGATCCACAATAGCTGGTGAGGTGATTGCGGGTCTCCGACGGACTGGATTTTGGCTGTGTGCGGTCGTACGTCCAGTAGTAAAATTAAGCTGTTGCTAGTGACACAGCCGTAGAATGAAAGATATTTTCTTTTCATACGAAGAAGTCCAGCTTCCTGACACAGCTGAGATGCGGATGCCAGTTTCTCACCGTTGGGTGCTGTGTTTACCACCGTGAGCAGGGCCACGGGGGACTTCGGCGAGGTAGGAGGGGGCTGGAGTAGCAACAGTCCTGGAGAGAAACTCCGTCTCTTGCTGAAAAAATAATACAATCAATTAATAGATAACCAAGTGTTAATAATTTAAATGAACTTGGGGATGAATGTTGTTAATATTTAAGCATTATTCTGATAGATTAAAATTAATCGCAGTTTCACCTATCTATCTGGAGGCATCCTAGTGGTAAATTCTAGTCTACCTTCTGATATAATGGATTTCTGTAACGCACTTCAACATCAGCTTATGTTTTGTGATTCAAAAAACATTGAACATATTTCCTATGTCTTATCTGCATTTTTACAAGCATTTGGGGAAAAGAACCTCAATGTCTGCAATGAAATACCTTCAAAAGGAATTGTTTTTTGATTTTTTTTTTTTTTTTTGCGTTTTTTTGAGAATTCAGAGGGTTTTGCTTTGCTGCTGCTGCTTCGTATGACGAAGCACCCCAGGAACCTGGCCCCGGCGGTGAGCGCAGGCAACGTTGGGGTGCGCGACCCGCCCCCCAGCTCTGCCGAGTGCCTCTGGTGCGATTCTGGTCCACAGCAGTGGGTGGGAGATGTTTGCAGCTGATACGATCTTCGTGTCAGGGTTACCCAGGCTGGCTGTGACGTTCGAGGTCTTAAATGAGAGAAAAGCAAGTCTACATGAAGGTGCCCCTTCAGGTGTATGAACTGAACACTTCAAAGAGAGCGTGCTCGTGCTGAATTTATGAAGTGATGTCTCTTGATCACTCCAGCTATTTCTCCAAAGGTTCTTCAGCGCATGTCCATTTACAATTAGTTTTCTTGCAGTATTTAAATCCTATAGATTGCTTCAACTAACACTGCAAAAAACTGGATGATTACAAATTTGTCATGTATTTTATTTGTAAATCCTGAATGCAGTAATAGGATGTTTGAATTCCATACTTGACTTTTTGCTAAGGGCAATGTCCGTGATATTGCAGAAGGAAATCACCTGTTTCGTCTTTCTCAATCTTTCCCTTTCCAGCCCTCTGCCCCTTCTCATGTTGTAGCTACAGCTGCAGATGTTTTATTTTGTTTTATTTTGTTTTATTTTGTTTTATTTTGTTTTATTTTGTTTTATTTTGTTTTATTTTGTTTTATTTTGTTTTAAGGTGCAAGTGAATTCTCCCAAATCATGTGTGGCATTACAGATCAAAATGGTCCTTGCCCATCTGAAATGGCAAGAGTGTGAGGTCAGGGAGCTTGAGGAAAGAGCTAAAGAGCTTTGGTTGTACTAAACCGGGTGTGATATTAACCTAGGTGGACCAAAGTGACCTGGGTAGAAAAGGGCAGACTGAGTTGGCTGCATGCGATAACATATGAACCACTTTGGAAAATTTAGTAGGTGCTGGATCACCAAAGGAAGTGGGGCACAAACTACACAAGTTTATCTTGGAATAAAGAATAAAGAAGGAAGCATTTTTGTTTTATAGCCTGGACTCTTACACATGCATTAATTTTCCAGGTTATTTTAACCTCATAGATTCATAACAATGAAGATGTTTCAATCTTGAAACATGGAAGTTCTCCAGGTCCTTAGAAAAATCTTGTTTCTGTTGTCCTCATCCCCTTTCCCAGTTCACCTTTCAACTCTGAATGCGGTAATTTATTGGCAACGTTTTAGATTCCGATAGTTAGTGCTTTATTCAGTGACTCTGGAAGAAAGGCCAGGATAAAAATTTGGACTCATGAGATTATCCAGATGTTCCTCACATGTTTTTGCTTTCTTTTGAGTAATTCTGCTTTGAGGCACCAGACTTTCTGTGGTTTATGTCATCTGGGGTTTTGCTGTACCTTGCTCCTGTAATGGGTACGTTGTTTGCTACAGTTCACATCACAACTGTATATTGTTTGCTAAACACATGGTCAGCCTCTCTCTAAATGCTCTGACCCCTAAAGCTCCATCATCTGGAGTTAAGGTCATCCTCAGTGTCAGAAGCAAGTTCAAGTCTTGGGAGGAGTAAACCCTACGAGGAGCAGATTGCTCCTGATGCAGTAGTGTAAGTGGCTGTCGTTCAAGCTGATTTATTCCAAAATTACACACTTGCAGATACGTGGACATCAGAAAAATTTTTTTTTTCATATCTTTAATTTGTCATGGCCTTGCATGCTAATTATTACCTAAATATTAGTTGAATAGTATAGAATAAGATACTGAGGTTTGGATATATAATATGAAGAATAAGATTTAAATGGTAATTAGATTAATAGAATCTTTTAATTACTTGTATCATTTGCTTAATCACATACTTTAGGTTTTGAAGCACCTCTAAACCAGGAAGCAGGTATTCCTAGAAGATCCTAGATCTTCTAGATCCTAGAAGATGGTATTGAGATAATGCCAGGAGACAGATTTATCATAGTCAACATTACAAAAAGGAGAGAAACAAAGAACGTTTCCTTTGAGGTCGAGGTGCTTATCTCTCCTCTTTTAAGATGCCTGGATGGAGAGCAGTTTCAGGGCCCCAAAGGCTGCTGTTTGTGCATGCTGCAAAATTCAGATGTGGGAGTCTCTTTATCAGTGGATTTTGGACAAGAGTCGCTCAGATTTGTATTCCAGCTGCGTTTGGCTGGACCTGTGTTCAGATTTGTACTGGGCTGGGGAAGCACGGGGGCAGCCGCAGTCAGCCCGTGGCTCTGCCAGCACGCACGTGAATGATTTTTCTTCTTCAGAGCGCACTATTACCTTCAGAGGGTTCCTGCATGTGAAAGCGAGGTTGAGTATTTTGGAGGTGGTTGAGTATTTTGGAAATGAGGAGTGTGGCCAAGTGGGGAAGGGAGATGAATCTCTGGAAATAATTCTTTATCAAATGGCTTCCAGTTTTGGGGTTTGTGTTCTTCATTTTCTCTCCTGACCTGTTTTAATTTTCCTTTTTTTTTTTTGGGGGGGGGGAGGGTTGGGAATGAAGGTAAGCATTTAATAGACAATAAACTGTATAATGACTGTGATTAACATTCACACAAGGTAACTCGGCGATGGGAAAAAGACAGCTCGGCAAGTCTAATAAACGCTTTCGTAAGTGGATTTGCTTCCTCAGTGCTTGGGGAGAATACACAAACCAAAAAAAAAAAAGAAAACCAAAAACCCTCTCTGGGATTTTCAAATTACCCCTAGAGGCTGAGCACACAGATTCCTTATGGTATTAATGTGAACAGAGTATCCAAATCCCTTGAAATATTGGTCTCAATCATGTCAAAAGCCTGGAGGACTTGGTGTCCTGGAGGGAACCGTTTCTGCAGAGAGTTGGGAGTTTGTGCTCCTGCTCTGGGCTTCAGCGGTTCCGAGGCTTCGGGCTGTTGAGTCCCAAGCTCTTAAATAAGCTGTGCTGAGTAAAGCCCTAAAACTGTGAGTGAAATATGAGTTAGGGGATGTTTCCTGCACTCTGCAGAAGGCGAAGCTGTACTGGTGAGCTGGGTCAGATCTGATATCTATTTTTTTTAGCAGGACCAGCTCCCTTACGGACATAGGCTTATTCAGAAGTCACCTCCAGACTGTCTCTTCTGTGTACGTCAGCTGTCAAAGCTGCTCTGTCTGCTGGGCATCAGTGCCCTTTTGGCCAGATTTATGTTATACACCATACTATTGCTATGACCAATATCGGATGAAACAAGAAAGGAAGCAGATGGACACTAGTTCTTGATTTATTTTTTTAATTTGATATAAAAATAATTTCATTTTTGCTCTTTAATTTTTCTTTTTTCTTTTTTTTTTTTTTTTCTCCCCAGGAACAGGTTCCTATTTGTTTTCTTTTTTCTTTTTCTTGTTACTGTAATGGGCTGTCTCGGCTCTACAGCCATCAGAAATCTCAGTTTGATGAGGCTTCTATGAAACATTTAAAGGTTTAATTTATAAACTCAAAGTGAGAAAATCAGTGATGCATGATTAGTTGAAAGTTTTAAATATAATAGTCAAATTTTTCATATTCATGTACAGGAATGGCTTATGTCAGCTGTAACGTGACTTCTAATACATATTACTAGGCTCTGTTACAGTATAGATGGTTTGTACACCTTTCGGCAGATGGCTGTGGTATTACAACCTGCACAGTATAAATTAGGTATTTACTAAAAGAAAACAATACACGAGCGATAAGGTCAGTTCTGTAGAGAGATGCAGTTCCAGCGCATCGTGCCTGCAACCAAAAGGGTTAGAAGCAGGATGAAATTTGCCAGCAGAATTAAAGAAAGAGAGAAGTTCCTGTGCCGGGAAGGGACTCGCTGTTGTTACAGCTCGTCCACGTCCCTGGCTCTGGCTCTGTCTTTTTTTCTCTTGTCTTTTTAGAGGTCAGATGGTGCAAAGCCAAGGCTGTGGCTCAGCTCACCCCGGGGAGGGTTGGGGTGGAGCAACGTCTCCGGCGCGGACCCCCACAGCCGCGCGGTCCAGCGGCACCGGCTGCCTCCCTCGGACACGTGTAAGGCGGTAAACAGTCGCCTTCAAAGTGATGTACAGTATGGAAGGAGTCCATGCCTGAGCATTGTATCCTTCTTCTGTGCCCTCCAGGAAACGGGTGATGGAGCTGCGGGTTCTTTAGGTACACTTCTCAGACAAATGGTACGGGATTTGTAGGAAATGGCTTTAGCAAACACTTAAGGTGTCGTGGTTTAGCCCCAGCCGGCAACCGAGCCCCACGCAGCCGCTCGCTCACTCCCCCACGATGGCACGGGGGAGAGAGTCGGAAGAGTGTAAGTGAAAAAAATCATGGTTTGGGATAAAAACAGTTTAATAGGTAAAGGAAAAGCCGCGCACGCAAGCAGAGCAAAGCTGGAACCAGGACAAACCGACAAGTGGACGGGCACTAACCTCTGAGCGGCTCCTTTGGCAATTTATTGCCATGCTCAAACACCTAACGGAGTCGACTGTTTGTGGTCGCTTTGACTGTATCCTTGGCATTGCTGAGGTAGTCTATAAAGAGATATTTAAAAAAAATTCTGCATTTTCATTACTGCAAATCTTTTGAACCGTTCTCGTTCCTTACGTTTTCAACGGGAGAGGCAGTAGCTTTTGAGTTGTGCTTTATCAAAATGATTGTCAGGGCGCTTAATGAGCTTTGTGCCAGACCAACCGCTTTAGTAACATATGTCTCCAGCAAGAGCCCTGCTCCCGCCGGCTGGGCACGCCGCTCCGCTCAGCAGGCAGGCTGCATCTCCCTGCTTAGCTTCTCCGTGTAGCATTTCAATGTTTCCAGACACCCGTTTTGCATTAGAGCTTATAATCACCTTTGTATCGAGCTGGTCCCTTTGAACGGTTGCCCTGTAGTGCGGGAAAAGTGGAAACCATGTTTAGCGCAAATCACAAGGTGTGAGAAAACTGCCTCTTTTTTCTAGTTGGGATCGTGTTTTCTCTTCGAAAGAAAACGCGAGAAAATTGTGCTTTAATTCTTTGAAAAGAAACGTTCCGAGATAAGGTGGTAACTAATATTAGCGCGCAGTAACTGCCCGGCAGGTTTGCACCACGCGCTGACGTGTCATGTCAGAGTTGCTCTAGACGAAGCAGAGTTCTTTGCTGGAGATGCAGCAATTGCAGATGGAGTGATATATAATTTACAGAGTTGCTTGTTAATTCTATGATGTTATGAAATCTCCTGGGCATATAATTGCTACAAACGTTTACTTGACTTCACCGCGTAGCTTGACATTATACTGTTGAAGTTTGTACCTCAATAAAATATGTCCTGGCTGTAAAGTGCAGCTATTAGGCAGCAAAATGTTAAAGAAGTACGGAGGAGACTAAAGGCATTTTAAAAACGCTTTCTACGGCTTGGAATTACAAACATTCATCCCATCTCCTGCTGATTACACACTTTGTAATAGCTATTGTTTCCGTGGCTGGGGTTTAATTTTCCGCAGCGCGTTGGCAGCGCTGCGCTCCGTGCCGGCGAGCTCAGTAGCCATCCTCCCAGCACGGCTGCGAGGGCTGCGGGGAGGACAGCGGGGAGGCAGCCTGATTGACAGATATTTTAAGCCTTTTTGTGGTTCAGGATTAGCGACACATTTACAGGCAGACCTGTTTGAGTGGGTAGTATGTGGGCTGGCGGCCGCACTGGGATCCCGG
>NW_010561132.1:0-11879 GCF_000687285.1 Phaethon lepturus | reverse complement strand
AGCCCCCCCCGCCGGTAGGGAAACTGGGATGACTTTGGGATCGGGTCGATGTCATCCCTCCCTGCCGGTTAGGTTTCGGCCCCCATCTCCGCGAAGCCTGGAGCAAAGGCAGCGCCAGCTTTCTGATGAAACTCAAAGCTGCCCTCCTGACTGTTCATTGCTCAACTGCTGCCGAGAGGCTTTCCAGTTATGCTGGTTAGCCCCGGAGTAAAGGCGCGTGTTTGAGCGGAACGTTTCCGGGTGTATGCTTCACCTTCAGCGATTTCACAGCCTGCTGACCTGTCACATTAAGCAGGCGTTGGGTTGGGCTCAGCCTGCTTTGCACTGGGACACGCTCTGCAGCGCCGGTCCTGTCTATACAGCATCCCGTTAGGTCGAAACACAGGTGAGCCACGCCGCGCGCCAGTCTGGCTCTTCCCTGGAGTGCTGGGTTGTCCCTCTCGAGGGGAGAAGCGGTGCGAGAGATGACAACCAGCTCCTGGGATGGTTCCTCCTGGCCTGCAGCCTGACGGTAGCAGCCCCGGAGCTGATTTTGCAGCTAGTGAGAGCCGCTCCCGAACGCTTGGGATGCCCAAACTTGTCCTGGATTATAGAGGCTTAAAGTATTTGTCGAAAACACTATTTCTTTGAGTCTGAAAGCGGTATTCCTCATGCCCAACAAGTTTGTGTGAGCCCATTTAAACATTAGACAAGTCTAGAACGAAAGCGACTTTCACTCTAATAAAACAGAAGTTGCAAAATAAGAAACACTGTTACAAAAGAAAAGAAGACGATATTAGGAAACAGAAACTTAACATTTACCTGGGGCAGGTTAGCAGCTGCCAAAGGCATTACCTCCAAATGAGAAAACTTATTTGTCTTTACTTCGGTGCTTCCAGCCTGATAGCGCTCAGGTTTTGGTAAAGATCATTAGAGGTTGGAGTCTACCTGGAGGTTTCACTCTTTTTTTGTTTTTTTTTTTTTTTTCTTTAATATTTTTTAATTTTCTGGCTACTCCTAAATGTTTTATAATAGCTTTCAGGCTCTCCCTGATTTGTCTAGTGATTTAAAGGGCCTCTGTGCAGGTCAGTTTTCATTTACTTGCCTGGCTCCCAGGAGGGTGCCAATGACCTCGGGTTTACTGGTGAATGGATCTGAGGAAAGCAGAGGGACTTGGGATGCTGCCCTTTCTGTTCCTCTCAGGAAAAAAAATGAATTGCAGTTATTTGGTAATGTTGATATAAATCCCCCCAAGAAAGGTTTTCCTGGAGATAGGTAGCAGAGAGGGCCCCCAGTCCCAGCCCTGCTTTGCTTTGCTAGTCACTTCTGTTAGCTGGAAAAACAGGGAAGGAGATCTGGTGCCCGTGAGTGGAATTCGGAAGGTTTCCTATAGAAATAGAAGATCAGGGTTTTTTTCCAGTGAAGGTGATGTCAGTCACGAGCATCTATCCTGACCTCAAAGGATACAGTCTGGTGTAGATTAGAGAGAGAACGGAGTCCTCTTGTGCCAGCGTACTGATGCAGCGGAACAGCTTGTACAATTTCGTCTGTCTTAATATTTCTCATTTATATATAGATAAACAACATTTGCTTGGTGCTGTTAGTCTTTCTTTTTGAAATAAACTCCCACCGTGTCTGTCAGCTTGTAGAGTTCGGGCAGGTTTGAAATACTCCCGCGGATGAAGAACTCGGTGCTGTGCTCTGCCTCGGTGAGCGGCTTTTCCCTGCGGTCCCCCCCGACCGCCGTCGCCATCGCGGGATCTCCAGTTCCCTGCTCGGTGCTTTGAGCCCCAGGCTCTCTTTCACTGTCTTCCCCAGTGAGTTACCGCTCCAGCCTCACAAATTCTCCCGAGCCCCTGCCCTGCCCGTCTCCGCACAGCACCGGTCCCTCGCTCATCCGCATTCCCTGCGGCTTTGACAGCACCAGCCCTCTCCCAGGAGCCCTTCGCTCACTCTTCTGCATCTAACAGCAGCTGCCTCGAGGCCCCGTGTAGCTGTACCAGGCTTGTTGGTGTCTGATCTAATTTCCTCATCTACTTCTCTTGCTGCGTCTCTTTTCCCGAAACCTTCCTTTCTCCGTCTCCTTTTCGCACTCCGAGGCCTGAGCTCCTCTGTGCGGCTTCACAGCCCTTCGCCCGTCCAGCCTCGTCCCTTGCCGCTTTCTCATTTCTGCACAGAGGGGTACCATGAGTGTCCGTGCCCACTGTTGAAACAGCTTGGCTCAAAAAGCATTTAATTTTTTCATTCATTTATTTACTTACTTGTTTTACCTTTTCTACCTCCAGTGTCAAACTGGGTCTAATGGATAGGGTTTTTCTCACACTAAGTTGGTTCTGTTGTTCCCAGTGCGGAACTAGGTGAAAATCTCCGAGTCATGCCTTAGGCCAGGTAAAGGTGAGTCAAGACACACATCTGCTTTGTGAGGCGTCAGTAGGAAAGCGGCTTTTCCCCAGGCAAGTCAAGCCTTTACTGGTATTTGGTCAACCCAGTTGCCTTTAATTCTATTCCCAGGATTACCTGCTGGGAGCAACACAGTGAACAATTCTCTTAACACTATGGTAGAGTAAACCCAATGCCTCGCTGGTCCAGCTGGGAAATACCATAAAGCATCATGGAGGCATTGCTGTACCAGGCTGCTGACAAGGAATAAACTCTAAGAGAAAGAAATCCATATTTCTCAAGAATTCTCTCCTTCACATTGTGATACTCACCTCCATTTCCATCCTCTATGCAACCCTGCTTAGTGTGTGTTGTGATATCATTTACCCGATCTACTTTTCAGTTATTGGTGGGTGAGAAGGAAGAGAAGGAAAAAAAAAAGAAATCACTTTGTGAAGCGCTTTGCCAATTTACCACACCATAAAAGAGATATGCCATAGTTATTACTAAAGTCTAATTATGTAAATGGCATAATTTAATAATGATTATTAAATCTCAGCAACTTTTGTTTCTTTTTCTTATTGTTGATGGTTGTTCTTGATAGCAAATGTCATGGTGCATATCATAGAATTAATTTTTGTGGACTTTGCATCATTATAGGGGCTTGGAGTGCAGGAGGCCTCGCAGGCGAAGGCGGAGGCTGCTCGGCAGACCTGTTATCTTTGCAAGAAGAAACGCTGTCCACAAGGATAGCAGGGAGGGGAGAAAAAAACTCGCACAGCAGCAAATATTTAATTAAAAGAGCTGCTTGGGCCAACTAGTCGTGGCAGCAGCTGCTTAAACAGAGATCTGTCCTTTAAATAACTTCAGCTAAATAAAGGGAGAAAAAGGAGAGTGGAGGGAAAAGCTCAAAGGGCATGTGCTATGGCAGAAGTGGTTTTCCTTTTTACATTGCGATGTCTTTAGTAGTCGTTAGCTCCTTCTCTGCCTGTTTGGAAAACCAGGATGCTTCAAGCTCTGGGAGTTTTAAACAGTTACCAAAAAGTAGGGAAGGGAGTGTCAACCTGCCTGCTCCTGTTACCTGTATTTTAGATGTATGAGGTCTGCTGAGGAAGGCTCCCACTGGCTTTTCTGCAACCTAGGATGAAACAGGATTTGGTAGGTTTGGGATTAGTTCTTTTCTAGTGTTTGCTGACCGAGTTATAGATAAGCGTGTGGCTCTCCACTGCAGCAGGATTGACCTCAGCCCTCGTGCCAGGGAGCTGCCCCGGCTGTGGGCAGTTTTCTGCATGTAATACCAGGCTCTCTGTGAGCTCCCTTTGTGCCTTCTTGATCTGTCATGCTGTGACCCGGACCTCTAAAGGATTCATGCTATTCATTTATCATGAAATACTATTTGTAATAATATAGTCACATTCTTCAGGTAATACCTAAGAGCATCCACCAGGCTTCCAGATGCAGTTCAGCTGTGTAATAAATGATGTGACTAGATGACCTTTAAAGGTCCCTTCCAATCCAAACTGCTCTATGATTCTATGTTGTTTGCCCCAAGGGGCTGAACCTAATGGACACACCAATCGGGTTGGACAAGCAAGAAGAGCGTGGGGTGGCCGCACATTTCTATGTGTTGGGGAGAGCTGTTTGAAGTGCTCAGATCTGTAAAGAGTGAAGCCATGCAGCTCGTTTTTCCCATGCTCTGGGGCCGTCGCAGGTTCACAGCCGGCTGCAGGGAAGCACGAAGAAGCAGAAGTTAAGCCAGAGTTATTTCAGGGTAAAGTATTGAAAGGTATTGTGCAGCTCTTGTCTTTTTAATAACTGACTCCTCTCTGTGGTTTTCCTAGCCATTTTCTGGTTAGTCGTTCTAAGGTGCAGAATCAGTTACGCGAGATAACGATTAGAGGGCAATAAAGTGGATCTATCCACATGATGTGATACAAATGAGATAGAAAACAATATGACCAACAGCATTTATGATTGCTCCATTTATTTTTCTTGTTTTAAAAAAAAGGTAGAACACCGGGTGTGATGCTATAGAAGCTCTGTACAAAGTGTATAATACAGTTTTCATGTGTGTGACATGGAGAACGCTTTTTCCCAACTTGCATGTAATTGAGGAGTACGATACATCTGCAGATGGGCTGGTGAGCAAAAGTCACACTTGTTCTGAAGAACATTGTGTTATGGGCAGAATGGGCAATGAGAACCACGTTTCTGCATGTTTGACATTCAACATCAAGATTCTCCTTACAGTTCTATGTAACTTTAACAGATTTTAATTTTTCAGGCAGAATTTTCCACTCCTGATATACGCTTGTTGTACTTTTAATTTAATTTTATTTACTTTAATTTCCAGCAAGGTGGAGTTCATGTTTTTCCAAAACTGGGATAGGGGAAAATATGGTATGCTGGTGCTTCATACCGTCACATCACGGGGAACCGGCAGCAGCTTTTGGAACAAGAACTTAGTATTTGGTGGTGTAGTTTAGGTGCATGTGTTTTACTGTTGCCGTGGAAAGCAAAAGACTAAACGTAAAGAGAAAGGAACGGTAGTGATGTAATTACAGTCATGTTTTTAGTGGGCACTACCTCTGGGTTGTTTCTAAAGGTACTTGTCTGGTCTCAGGAGATGCTTCACTGAACTCCCACTGACTAGCTGAGGGAATGGACTTAGTTTTGCCCAATCTGCTTCAATATATTTTTCTCTAGGCACTTAGTAAATAGATGAATAACCTTATGTTTTTCAAGGCTTTTAGACCGTTTGGGGAGTGTACTTTGCTGCGTGTTGCTGCAGGGATGCTCAGGCGCTTCGTTGGATACAAATTGTATCCCTAAAGATCAACTGTGCCTTAAAATACAGCACGTGTGTATGTGATCTGTCTAATGAAATACGTTCTGCGTGATCACCTGGCAATAACGCAGTCACTGACAGCTGCTTTTCTGCATCTTACTGGTAGTGAAAGAGTTGAGGAACGTGGATCCAGGGGAGAGAGAAACAGAATTATGAAATCTTTTCCCTTTCTTTCACAGCTACAGTAGACATATTCAGTGTATCGTCAGCTAACGATCTTCAGTGTAGTTGACTGATGTTTTGACTCAGTGCCCTGAAAAAAGGCATTAACGGAGAGAAGCAACTGTTGCAGCTCAAAAGTCATTGGCATCTGGAGCATTTTGAACGACACTTTTCTCTTGCAATGGTAAAACTACATGAGCAAGTGCAGAAAGCTGCTGACCATGTTCAGAAATAATCTTCATCGTATCAACAATGCGCTTCCCTTGAAAGCCTTGGTACAAAACATTTCCGTTTGGAACAAAATGATGACCAGATAAATTGTAGCATTATGCTACTGAGAAGAATGTCTTAGGCACTTCCATTAAGATTATAAACTCTTTCCTCCCTGGAGATCCCAGTCAAAAACTTGTCCCATCAATTTCAAGAATATAGGTGAAACTAGAGCATCACACATATGTGGGCTGGGCTTTTGCACGTGTGTTTTCCTGTAAGCTTATTGGGGTTTTTTTAGCTGTAAAGTTGTTCATGAAAAAAGGAAACGCCTGTCGACTCCACCATTTAAGGTAAACACAAGGAAAGTAGGAAATGCAGAATCAGGATGAAATATCCATTCCTCTCTCATGCTGTCATGTTTGCTCTAGTACTTAGACTTCCTAATGTATAAACTGGGCCAAATCCTGCACGTATTGCTGTCAGTAAATTCATCTGGTCACTTCTTCCTTATAGAGTGCAAATCCCACTGGTAAGTGCGGATCCTCCTGTGGAAGCAAACCAAGACACCCAAACTGAGAAGAGGTGCGCCCTGTCCATGCAGGGCAGGCCAGGATTTCAGAATTAGTCCTGCAGTGACGTGGGTGGTGTTTAACTTGTATGCTTAAATGCTTTCATGCAGTCTCTGTGGTTAAATCATTACATTTCACTTGATTTTTTTTTTTTTTTTAAGTAAACCCTCGTATCTCTAGTAACATGGAAAATGTTGGAAGCTTAATGACCTTGACTTATAGGGAAAAGCAAGCGTTGTGAGATCCACCACAAAGCTGGAAAAGCTAATCTCTTTTATTACACAGAATGAGGAAAAATCAGAGGAAGGCAGGAAGTGCCCGAGATTGCCTGCCGTGAAACTCTCCCTTGTCATGAGCCACTGGCTGCAACTTGAATTAGAAACACCCAGGGTCCCCATGACTTTCACTGTCTTGTAGAGTTATTGTGCTGAGATACAAGAAAAATGTCGATATAAAAGGAGATTTGCTTCAGTTTTGATGTTAGTTTTGCTTTGGTTTTAAGATTTTGTGTGTGGCATCCACCAGGATTTTCCTCTCGGGATGGTGGGAACACGCGGAGCCTCACAGGAGTCTGCGAGGCAGAGAAGTGCCGTGAACGTGCGTCTTGCACGGCAGGGATGAAGCAGCGGGCTCAGATTTAGGATTTTTGATACCTGACAGTATTCGCCAGTGATGTAAACTGTGAATGAGTTCACCTGTCTGGCATGCATCAGCAAAAAATGATCCCTACTAGCTGAAGCGGGAATAATAGCTGCTTTCTGCTGTTTATAGAGGTAACTCACGTGCAATTAAACACAGTTTTTCCCTCCCCCGTTCATACTGTCACCTTGCTACTAGCACGGGGAACTCACAAGTAAGCACAAACCCGTGCTGGGAAAACCACTAACGCCAAGTGGAACCCTCCCTGCTCCGCAGCGGTCTCCGTTGCTGTGGGACGGCTTTCCTGGCTCGGCGCCGGCTGCCCACGGGCTGCGGAGCGGGAGCTGCCGTGGCTAAAACTAACTGTGGCGTGAGCTGGGTTTCAAGGGAGGTTTTCAAGGTGGGGCAGGATTTCTCCTCGGAGGTGCCGCTTTACTATAAAGCGCGTTTGTTTTTATTAACGTGAGAAAAATCATGATTTTGCTGTTTTGTGCTTTGAAAGAAGGAGAATCAGTGCACAAAGGAAGAAAGCACCTTTGCTGCAAATTGATTTTGAAATTCAGGAGCATTTGCATTGCCTCTGTTCGAGGAGGCTGTCATTAGCAGTCTCATCTGAAAACAAACTGCAACCTGCTTTTCCTTCCTTTGTGCGCGGCTGACACGCCGCCATTCCCAGTCACCCAGCCCAGTTGCTACTGTACTTTGTTTTAGGCTTCATGCTTGACCTCTGAGCTGAAATGCTAATTGCTGCTGAAAATTTCAATTAATATAAAATTAGTTTCAGCCAGAAATGTGGTAAGCTTGTTCAGGAGATGTGGTATCTCAAGGAAATATGTAATGGCAAAAGTCTCAGACAATAGTTTAATTTTTAACTGGCTGGTGTGCTTTCAGATGTGTCTGCAAAGCTCAAATTTGTGCTGTTTTGTTACCAGCAAGGGCGAGTGACTGTCACTGAGTATTCGTAGGTCTGTGAAAAAGCCACGCTCACAACATTCCTCTGCTACAGCGTTATCTCCTCATGCTGGTATCACTTCCCTGGTATCAGCGGTTAACAAAAAATGAATGTGTGGCATACCTTTAAGAAAAGGAGATATAACAGATACACGTGGGGGGATTGGACTGCTTTTACATCTGTAAATGTGTGTATAGATCAAGCCAGGAACCTTATTTTATGGTGACATGTACAAGTATTATGCAAAGTATACTTTATAGCACCATGAAGAAATATAATCTAAAATTTCATAATGGCATTTTTAATTCAACTTTAATTTTAAATACTTTAGAGACTCACTAATTAAATAATTGTAGATTTCTCAGAAGTCTGCAAAACGTTTACACAAGCAATTTATGCTTCAGGATGTGGTATACACATCTCAAGTACACTATTTAAATCCAGATTTTCCCCTGAAAGAGAGATTGCTGCCACAATAGAACTGGAAGAAGGCTAGAAGAAGATGAATGTAAAAAATATGGATTGGTTCCCACTCAAGGAAAGGCCAAGTTTGTGTCTACAGACCTAAACTCATCAGTTGCAGGAGCTGCTGTAGTGGCCCAGTGCTCCCACTGCTCAGAGCTGCTGCCCAGTTGACCCAGTCCAAAATTGAACTGGGGAAAGAACAATTTTACACACAGCGAGGATGGTCAGAGAAGCAGGACCCGAGACCAAACTGGGCATCTAAGTTACCCCACCGCCTGTGCGTGCTGGGTAAGCTGGTGCTCTGGGGGGTGGGTCTGGCAACGGGGTTACAACGCGGGGATACAGGGCATTGCACGATCGGAGTGGTGCAGGGGGGAGAGCCCGCGGAGAGCTGAGGAGAGCCAGTGAGAGGATGAAGCAGCAAGTCCAACACCGTACATAGTGCGGGACTCGTCTCTCAGGCGATGGAGGTCAAAGCATGTCATCAACGCAGAAAAAAGAAAAAGGTACTTAAATTTGTGGAAGAAAGGCCCCGTTGGTAGCTATTACAGACAAAAGGATAGAGGCAGCATCTGGCTCAGAAAGTGGCCAAGCAGCTATAGGAGGCGGGGAGGATGTACGTACCAGGAGAGGATTCCCCTGCACTGCCTCTGCCGCTTACCTGTGCTTGCCTGCCAGGAGGGCCACGCCGGCGCCATGTCGGTGTGACCTGGTGTCCCACTTGTTGTTAAGCACCTTTGTTCTCCTTAAACCAATAGATGCTTGTATTTATTCACGTATTTAAGAACATCCATAACAGTAAAATTTGGCTGCGGGGTATTCAGGTTTATGTACTCCTAATGGTAGGAATAACCGCATCAACCGTTATCTCAAATTTACTTGTAAGCACCATGTCAGTAATGT
Source organism: Phaethon lepturus (assembly GCF_000687285.1). Classification (NCBI taxonomy): domain Eukaryota; kingdom Metazoa; phylum Chordata; class Aves; order Phaethontiformes; family Phaethontidae; genus Phaethon; species Phaethon lepturus. The sequence continues at coordinate 2,770 of NW_010561132.1, read as the reverse complement.
CACAACTAAAGTTTAATGACGTATTCTTCATAAACAATCTGCCGTTCACAGTTAACATTTATTTCTTTGGTTATGAAAACGCTAAGCCAGGTATTGATTTCCACACTGGATTTTCTGTTGAGTCTTTATTACAAGTGCTGCTCAGAGGTGTTCTGTGCTTCCAGCAGAGCTGTTCTGGTGGGGCTGGCAAACCTGGTCTCCTGGCCGTCTTTGCAGGGCTGCTGCTTTCTGAGCGGATTTCCATTAGGAATATCCACAGCTGCAAAAGTGAACTTTGTTTTCAGCAGTTGTGTAATTTGTATTAAATTGGTTGCTTTATCAAATGTTCCAGGTCTTAAGCTTGCTAACACAAAGTTTCACAGGAAGCAAATACAGAAGTGGGGAGTTTTGTTTAAGACTGCTTGACTTAAAGTTTACAAATGATCCTCTGCTGGGCTAAGTCAAGTCTAGTTAACATTAGATGGGTTGAGCAGATAGACCAAAATGGGTACCGACAAATGATTTATTAAGTTTAAATATCATGTGTTGCCTGAAACATTGCTCAGTTCCACACTGTTTTTAAAAATTAAACTCTTACTGACTTGAAAGGAGCCATCCAATGGAAGGTGTAAGGGAAAAAATAAAAAGGTAAAAAAAAATATTTGGTCAATCTGGTTTGTTTGAATCATATTGGTGAAATGACGATAGAGAATCCGTTTTCTTTTTTTCAGGGAAACCTGAAGACTTCACATTCTTTGGCAGAAAACACCTCTAGATTCTAGGAAGGAGGCTTCATGTTGGCAAATGTCAGCAGGCAGCCACCGACAACAGATCATTTGTACTTATTGGAAACCACATTTCTTTAGTTTTCAGTCATTGTGTGTGTAAAAGAAATGCAAGGCTTTAAGAAATATGGTCCTTGTACTCTGTGATTTAGCAGTACAGTGCTTCAGCTACCAGATGTATAAAACAAATTAAATCAAATCTGTCAGGTGCTGTGGCATTGTACGGGCAAAGTGATGACCAAGAGAAATCATTAACCATTTATAGCTCGCTTTTAAATGGTTTGGGAGCACAGGGTGTGACCTACTGAAGCTTCAGGGGGATTGCATTTTAGGATTTTGTTGGGAACAGCTGGGAGTAGATAGGGAATATTTGCAAAAGTGGATAGGTGGTGCTGGCTGCCTTCTCCTGGGGTCAGGGAGGTGCTCGTACGCCTTTTCAGCTTCCACTCAGCTCAGGGTGGATCTCAGACAGAAATGGCATAAATTGAGTTTCCACACAATCAGCACAAACATCAAACTGAGACGTCGGTCAGAGCCGGGCGATAGCAGACCTCCGGCTCGGGGACAGGCACCAGCCGTCGCCCTGCTGTGTCTGCCTGGCTGGGAGATGCCTGCCCAGCCAATGTCTGACTTCTTGTCCAGAAAAACCGGGACCTGACAAGCTGAGCTCCCCAAATCCCTACTTATTTCTTAAAACCTTGTCCCAGGGAAATGAATTCTCATACTTCCGCTGTTTATTTAATTGAATGTTTTACTGCTGCTTGTGCTACAGTAGAACATTTCACAGCCTTGTGTAAATATTTCTTTATTATTTATATTCATTCTATAACATTTTTAGAGTTTTTTTGTGGTTTGAGAAACTGAAAGACTGATGGATTACAAAATTGGGGAGGCTTAATAGTTGCAATCATATTTGAAACATAAATTTTGTGATATAATGTTGAAGTTGTTTAACGGCACTGAAAACCTTTACTTTACATGCGCTGTCCAATAATGTTTATATAGTCCTTGGCAAGATAAATAATACATAGAGTTCTCTCACTAAACCTCCTGAGAGCGGAACTGCGTCTAAAAAAAAACCTGCACGCCTATGTGCTACAGTCTATTTGGAAATATTTTACCACGGAAGGAAGAAGATCTTTGTGATTTGGATGATTACTTTAATCACCTCCAGCATATGCATCATGGGCTGCTTTTCTGAGAACTGACAACATCCAAAAATAGGTGATTGGGATAGAGTCAAGTGAAGGTTATCTTCTCCCTGGTACCAACACTGGGATGTCAAAAAGCTTTTAGGCGAAAAACTATGTCTAACATTGACACTTGAAGTAAAATGACGGGTCCTTATAAATAGTCCTTCTCATCTTTTCCAAACACGAATGACTCTGCATGGGGGAGGGGGGAAAAAAAAAAAGAAAAGAAAAGAAAAAAAGAACTATAGCTGCCTAACTACTGTTGCTGTAGCATTATATTTAAGGTTTCAGTAGCATAAATCTCAACCTTTCTTAGCTAATGAGTGAAGCAGGGAGGTATTCCTACTTCGGGCATGGAAAGGCAGAGGTGGTTAATCCTGGGTGCTCCCTGGGGCTCCGCCGTGCCCCAGGGGACCCTGGCCCCCAGCGCGGCACGGGGACCGCTTCGTCCCCCGCTGAGCGCGTTTCCTGGCCTTGTGAGGTTTTTGCCACCCACTGCTGGAAGGCTCCGCAGCGGAGGGAAGAAATGGGCACGGAGGCTCGCTGAGGTGGAGATGAACACTTTCCGAGTGGAAGTCCTTGTCATTATCAGTGTCACCTGCGCTGTCCCCTGAGCCAGGGCGTGCAGCTCGGAGCAGCGAGCGTGGAAAGAGGCAGGCAGAGCATCCTCGCTGCCCTCCGCTCTCGGATCCCTCAGCACCCGAGGTCCCACACCGTGATCTTTGGTTGAGTCTCATCTGCTCCAGGTGACGGGTGCAGGGACGGCGGCGAGGCGGCGGCTCTGGAGCATCGGTGCTGGCCAGGCTGGGGCTC
>NW_010561131.1:0-29506 GCF_000687285.1 Phaethon lepturus | reverse complement strand
AGGGTGGTCAGGCATTGGAACAGGATGCCCAAACCAGAGCAGAGACAGAGAAAATAGCTAGGGAGAGAAGAGGAGGAAGGTATGACTGAATTACAAATTAAAATTAAACATTTTGGGGTTTGGTTGCTTGTTTCTTACTAATTATAAGAAAAAATGTTAGAGGATGAAGGAAAGGACTATATTACAGCACAGATTAAGGATTTTTTTTCCTAAATTTTAAATTCTACAGGAAAATAATCTATCAAAACTGATATAATAAAATAATTCTTCAAATTTCATTCCTTTCATGAGCTTTTCATCAGCAATGTGTCCAAGACTTTTAAATACTTAATGAAGTTTTGGCTGATTGCAAATTCAAAGTCAACCATAAAAAGGCTACTGTATTTTATATGCTGTATTATCTTTCACTGAGTTTAATATTTTTATGATGTACATTGTACAGATATGTCTACAAGATAGACCTCATTTAGAAAATGAATTAAGTAACTGCACAATCCTAGCATTCAAGGCATGCTATCAGTGAAAAGTTTAAAGAGGAGAGAATATTTACTGTGAACTATTTCTTCCCCTTTGAAGTGGAAAGTGAAGTATTCTGTGGCTAAATGAGAAATGACTTATTTTGAGAACATAAATCAGTGTTTTAACTCAATCATAGAATCATTTAGGTTGGAAAAGGCCTTTAAGATCATCGAGTCCAACCATTAACCTAGTACTGTCAAGTCCACCACTAAACCATGTCCTTAACTGAATTCAATTAATTGACATTTGGTATCTTAAGGGGTAGATATATTGTATTTTTTCAGGAATATCTAAGACTGAATGCCTTGTTCATAAAATGAAAATTCATAAAAGATGTAAAAATAACAAAACTCTTACTGGTTAATCTTTTCTTGCAAAAGCTGTTTCCAGGAAATACATAGCTCCAATGCTAATGAACGCAACCATTCACAGGGATGCTCAGGGGCCTAGAGCAACCCTACATGAACCCAAATTGCAAATAAACCCATCTCATATATGGAAATAAAACAAAGCTCCCTGTACTAAAATAGAGGCATCAATAGAATGGGAAATAATTTTTAGTAAGGTGAACACATTTTCTTAGTCCTGAAATGGATGAAGTGTTTGGCCTTCAGCTCCACACTGTAAAAAAGCTTGGATCATCCAGGTATTCCATACAGCTCTACAGAAGTAACATAAGATAGGATCCTGATCCCATTAAAAGTACTGGCAAAATTCTCTGTAATTTTAACAGAGGAGGATTTTACTCAACATATCAACTTTTTTGTGTGTGTGTGTATATAGATTAAAAATATACTGTTGCAAATACTGGTCTAATTTATTCCTGGGATTCCAGCAGGATGAGTCTGAAACCCTAGAAACAGAACTAAAATAAGAACATGATCTATTATAAAAAATAATAATAACCATTTCCAAAGCAGGAAAATAATATCTGTTGACTGGAGACAGAGCTAAGAAATCATACAGGAAACATTTTCTCTCACAGTCTCTCTCATGATCAATTAAAACCAAAAACTTGATTCTGCTGTTCTTACAGAGCAGCGACATCCTTTACCTCCACTGAAAGATTTCTGGAATACAAATAAAAGCCTCAGGATTAAATTTTGTAATGACAACTCAACAACATTTTCCTTTGGAATACTCCTCTTCTGAAAACCTTTCACCTCTGTTAGCACATTTAACTCCACTAAACAACTTTTGCTCTACCAGCTGAAGTCTAAATACTTTGAAGATTATCTTACTGCACTTTAAAAGACCTGAATCAGTAAGATACTTAGCCACATACCTGATTTTACATACTGGGGTAATTCCCTTGCAATCCGGTTCCTCATTGTCCTGGTTTCAGCCAGGATAGAGCTGGTTTTCTTCACAGAAGCTAGTGTGAGGGTATGTATTGGATTTGGGATGAGAAACTGTTGATAATGTGCTGATGGTTTGGGTTGCTGCTGAGCAGTCAAGGACCGTCCAGCTTCTTGTGCTGGCCTGCTAGCAAGAAGGCTGGGGGTGCACGGGGAGCTGGGAGGGGACACAGCCAGGACAGCTGACCCAGGCTGGCCAAAGAGATATTCCCTACCATATGACGTTGTGGCCAGTACATAAACTGGAGTTGGCCGGCGGGGGCGGGAATCACTGCTTGGGGACGGGCTGTCGATGACCAGGTGGTGAGTAATTGCTGTATTGGGCATCGCTTGTTCTTGTACATTCCTTTGTCAGTATTATTATTGTTATCATTGTTGTTTCCTTCTCTCTTGCTGTCCTATGAAACTGTTTTTAACTCAACCCACGAGTTTTTTCCCAATTCTCTCCCCGGTCCCACTGAGGGAGGAGGGAGTGAGTGAGCGGCTGCGTGCTGCTTAGTTGCCGGCTGGGGCTAAACCATGACGCTCATGGACTTAAAATATGGCATTAGCTCAAGAATAATTTGATTTTCTTAGTTGATTTTTCAATCTAAATGGATTTGCATTTTCATGCAGTCCTTTTCCTATTCTTACCCTTTTGAATTTGACTGTCTCCATAATTAACTTCCTGTTCATTTTTACAACATCATTACCAAAGTAATTAGTTCATGGGCTGCTTCAGTCTGAATCTGATATATTTTTAAAACAGCAATGGCTCAAACCATGACACCTCTTCATCTCTTGTAAATAACATCTTCTCATTCATAACCAGTTTTTTAAGAAATGCCTCTGGCAAGTAGTATGTTAAAAGCTTCCAGATAGTGATTAAAATATCCCTACTGAGAAAATCCCCTGGTCTGGTCTTTCCTGAATCCTTTCTCAGGTTTCAAAATTGAAACTGTGCAGCCTCTCAGAGCTCAACAGGGAGAAAATGAGAGTAGTTTGAAGACTGTTCCTGGTCTGTCTTCTGGCTATTATTATTTGGACATGTCTGAGAGTCTGCCTAAAGCTACAGTAAATACTTGGTACAGCATAGCTTGAATCACTGCAACACTGTACTCTGCATTACCTAGTAGGAATATCTTGTCTTAAATCATTACAGAAACTTGCTGTTATTAACAAGAGAGTTGTTTCTCCTTTCTGTAACTCAGGACATGCAAGACATCCTTTATACTTTTACATCCTTTATACATTTCCTTTATACCTAAATCAGCTTTGCTTTCAAATCATACTTAAGTATTTTTGTGTACAGTCATGGTTTCATCAAATTCAATGTATTTCTTTTCATTCACTTATATATTCTAACTGTCTGTCTTTGTGCTTCTAACTAGTCAATCATTTAATTTAATTTTCAAAAACACTTGGGGACAGAATTTGCAAGAAACAGAGTACAAGGAATTACATTCTTCTGTTTTTTATTTTTAGTTTTCACTGTTTTGGAAATTAGTTTGATGTTAATTCATTGGAAATGAAGCTAGTTTAATTTATTCATTGGCAAGTCTCAAGAGAAACTTTAGGATTTTTGGAGCCAGACCTATTAATGTGGAAGTACCTTCTCTATTTTTAATGATCTGCTTTTGCTTTTAGCACACTGCTATCAGGAACTGAAGATGTTATTTGGACACGTTTGAAAACATAACTTTCTACACAAAGTTTCATCTGCTCATTTATTATTTGCCTTGAAGCTCTCATCAAAGGTAGATGACAGAATTTTTTTCCAGATACCTGCCCTAAATCCTTTGAAGAGGCTTATTTATGTCATTGTTACAGTATAAATGACTGTTTTGCTATTAATAAGGTTTTACCATTTGCATCCTTTCCACCTCCTATGACAGGCATTTAAATGCATGCAACTGTCACTTCTTCTCAGTTCCAAGATCTGAAAGAGGTTACTTTCAAGAATGTTCATAATGGAAATTTCACTGCATTGGGAAGGCATTTAGAAGTCTGTTTTGTGAGTCTGCATTTGGTGAGGATGGCATTGAAGCACCTGAAAGATGGTGAACTAAGAAAAGGGCTTCTCAGCTCCACATGTAGGTATATTTCTACCCAAGGTTCTGGAAGCAGAAAGCTGTAAGCAACTGCTGAAGGAACACAGGATGGTGGCTTTCACATACCTCCCACAACGAGCAACCTGAGATCCTCTTCCTCCATTTGTCTGACCACTACACAACCTTAGATCTGCTCCAATTGCTGCCACCTTCCTCAGTCCTTTGCACATTGGAAGATTAAAAGTTGTCGTGGTAGCAGGCCAATGTAAAGGTACCTCTGCTGTATTCATGCACACTTTCATTGGGCAGCCCAAATAACCATGTTTTTAACTCTTTGTTTAATAATCTACCACTAAAATCTGCTGCAAAAGATTAGTGACATACTTTTCATTCCATTGATGTGAAGTCCAGAAAAGACAGACAGCTTTGTCCATTTCTAGTAACAGGGAAACAGTGAACAGGCAACACACACAGTCATCTGGCTGATCGCAGCATGGACTACCACAGTTGTAATCATTAAGACCAGGTTTAGGAGAAATCAGTTACAACTGAAATCAGTTTTTCAAGTGTTCAACAGTCTTCCAATGTAATATTTTTTACAAAACTACACTAAGAGCTTGGCACTCTAAGTACATGAGATATTTCCTGCAGCTTTCTGGTTAAAGAAACATCTTTTCTGGTATTAATTATGATTTACTTGTGCTTTGGTATCCTCTCAAGAGCTGAAGATACAATTTAGGGTTTATGCTCATATTAATTAATACCAGATCTGTGCACTGGTGATCCATTTCCAATGACACAAGGTGCTTGAGGTCATAGTGTGGAAAGGGAACCCACCATTTCTTTGTATCACAGAAGAAATGGATGATTAAGAATTTAATTGTGGTCCATTGTGGTTTGTGGTCTGCCCAATTTTAGTGTTTTTTTTCTGTGACATGGTAAAGCTTGAAAATATTACACAGCTTTGGGGAAGCTATCCACTGTGTAGTAACTGCAGTTCTATGCTTACTTTATGTTTACATATTATAATCTGACTGCTCATTTATGAGAAATAGTTAGAACTTCGCTATCGATAAGCAAGACAGATTTGTTCTTTCTGGCAAATTCCTTAACGCAATCAATCCTTGGCAGAAAAGGTACTGTGGCATGAACCTCTTAAAAAAGACCTGCACAACGATCTTTCCATCTAACTACCACAATTAAAGACAGCAGCAGCAAAGAGAATGAGAGCTTTAGGTTCGTTCTCAAGTATGGTGTCGTGGTTTAGCCCCAGCTGGCAACTAAGCACCACACAGCCGCTCACTCACTCCCCCTCCTGCACTGGGACGGGGGAGAGAATTAGAAAAAACCTCATGGGTTGAGATAAACACAGTTTAATAGGACAGAAAGAGAGAAGGAAACAACAATAACAACAATAATAATACCAACAAAGGAATGTACAAGAACAAGCGATGCCCAATACAGCAATTACTCACCACCCGGTCATCGACAGCCCGTCCCTGAGCAGCGATTTCCGCCCCCCAGCCAACTCCAGTTTATGTACTGGGCATGACGTCATATGGTAGGGAATATCTCTTTGGCCAGCCTGGGTCAGCTGTCCCGGCTGTGTCCCCTCCCAGCTCCCCGGGCACCCCCAGCCTGCTCGCTGCAGGCCAGCACGAGAAGCTGGACTGTCCTTGGCTGCTCAGCAGCAACCCAAAACATCAGCACATTATCAACAGTTTCTCATCCCAAATCCAATACATACCCTCACACTAGCTTCTGTGAAGAAAACCAGCTCTATCCTGGCTGAAACCAGGACATACGGATGGCATCTATCATTCATTTGACAGACAGGCTTATTTTCCTTAATTTCACCATTTTGATCTTATTTCCTGCTTGTACAAAGAGACTTGTAGGGGACCAACAAGTCTGACGGAAGCATTCTGCTTTCAGCTATGCCAGCAGAAGTTGAATGACTCCATGCGGTTGTACGAACATTCAACAAAAACTAAGATTTTACTTATGGGTGCAAAGAGGTTTTTATTGATATATATACCTGTGGGAGACATATGGGAAAGAAACATTCTTTTTCTATGACATGAGAGCATAAATGAGTTCTGTCTGTTTTCAGATCATATTAGACCAATGCAGAGAAACCTGCTGGTTTAGAAACTTAAGGGAAGCGAAGTTCCTAGAGCTATCACTCCACCTGGGATAATTTGTCACAGGCCTACTGAAATGAATATTGGCCTATGACAGCTTGCTCCAGTTGCAGATCTACCCACTCATGTATTTTTATTTTGACCTAGTCATGCTATTATTGAAGTTTCAAATCTACTTTCTGAACTGTGTTTGTTCACTTTGTATGTTCTTCTCCTTGCCCCGCTTTCTCTCTCTTATATGTCTTGTACAAAGCATGATGCAGATGAAGCAAAAAGATAGAAGAACTGTTCTGCTATTGTGATCCATCACATCAGAAAATATTTGATGCACTGACTCAAGAGAAGCAAAAAAGATTCTTCTTCATAACAGAATCTCTATTAAAAACATAAACATAATTGTTTCAGCAAATGCCAATACCTGTAAGATATTAGGATTTGAAACTAAAATTCTGCAGATAACTTATTTTGAAATATTTTTATTCATACACACTCAATATTATAAAGATTTAAGTAAACAACTTTGTCCCAAAATGTGTTTGATTTGATAACTACAGAGACTAGAATATGAGATTAGATATTAGTTAGTAAAATATCTATGAAGCACATACCCTTCTGGAAAGAGAAGTAATCTGAGGGTAGAAGTTCTGTATTCAAGCATCATCTAAGTAGGTTAGCAAGGGAGGGTCCTAAGGGAAGGCACGGCCTCCTGTGGCTTGAATCCGACACAGAACAGCCTTTCCCCGTTGGTACGAGCTGGCGTGAAGCAGACTGCGGCATGCCAGGCTTGCCTACCCTCCTGCAGATGCTCTCAGCCCCTGCTGTCGGTTACCACTGCCAACAGTGTACCTCCCACAGCCATGAAGCAGACAAGCACAGTCACTGTAAATGTTATGGGTTGCAAAAGATGGCAGTTCTGATCCTTCTCAAAAATACGCAGCTGAGAACTGGCAAACTGATCTTCAGCCTACAGAAAATCTCACATGGGGAAACCTTTTCGCACTGGATGTAATCTCTCATTTACAGAGAGTTTTTAACCTCAGTTGCCTCATTCAATGCATGAAGTGGGAGGAAAGTGAACATTTAGGCATGCAATAGGTGTTTCATTTTTCTCTCCACACTCAGGTAGATAGGTGCCTATCTACCTGATAGAACACCTATCTCAGTACAATCTCATAGGCAGGGGAGCAAGATATTTTTGTGTAACAATACAGAGAAAACTTATCTGTGCAGGTGTTGTCAAGTCTCAAAGTCTTTGTTCTCAATTTTGTTTGTCAGATGTATGTTATTCCAGTAAATGAAATACAGTTGTTCTCAACTGGAGGGCCAATAATCAATTTGGAAACAGTAATGAACAAATCCATTAAGTACAGAATTCTCATTTCTATTATGTTTCCTTTATATTTTTGTAGGGCTTCAGACTGGATAATACACAAGTCAAACTGTAATAGTTTCCTTATGTCAGAGATCAAATACTGGTTTCCTCCTCTCACCAAACTGTTTGTTACTCAACCTTGTGCAGACCAACAAACCCCTCATACCTGCAGCAGTTTCATAAATATAAATTATACTGTAGCATTTTCATCCTAATTTAGCACTTCAAAAAAGATAAACTGCAAACCTGAGGAGAATCAGGGAGAGGGGGGAGTATATAGTGGAAAAAAGTTCCTAAGCAGAGAGCAGAAACATAAAAATAGAACATGCACATAACAGAAAACAAAGACAATCTTCAGATTCCGTGGGTAAATCCAAAGGAAACTGCTGTGACCCTCCAAACATCTCTATTTGGATATGTGTCAGAGCTTTCCCACACAAGCCTTGTGCTCCTTTCTCAGTTCTGGTAAAATTGTTCCAAAGCCTCTAAGATTATGTATCTCCCTCCTCCTGCAACTTCCCCTGTTCTTTTGCCCCAGCCAAGATGTGTGGCTGAGGCACATCTCTTCTGCCCTTCCTGGCTTCTCCATCCAAATAAGCTGCTCAGTGGGATAGAGGAGAGGGACAGGGAAGACAGAGAACTTGATCAGGTTCAACCCTTAGTTTCCACAGCAGCATCTGGCAGCTGGAGCTACGCCTCCTCCAAGAATCACAGCCAGTTGCTTAGGGACTGCTCCCTGCTGCTGCCCCATGCTCAAAGGGATAAAGTCCAACAACATCAACAGAAATCCTTCCTGAAGGCTCCCTCCCAGCTGCATCAGGGTCTCTCCCAGTTTCAGTAACATGCCCAGGGGAACTACATGTCTGTGAAAGCCTAGCAAGTCCTTACTGTGTCCAGCTTTTTTCTGCATGTACTCTTATCTGGGATTAAATGCACTCCCTGTGTGAAGTGTTGTTTAAGTTTGATTTCTGCATGTGAAATCCAAATGGGTTGGCCATCGCTACACTACCTCCTCCTTCCACGTACTGACCCATGGAGAGTCAGTCCCTGTGTAGCATCTACGTACACTGCAGAGCAACTTCACGCTGCAACAGGTCATAAATCCTTAACCATGTAAACTGAGCCACATCCCAAGAATGTCAAGATAAAAAGTTACAGTTATAATTTTAATCAATTAACTTATGGGTTCTGAGCCTTCAGGTTAGTCTCTCGGTGTTTTAAATGATACCATGAAGGCCTGATCCTTATTCAACTTCTTTTTTAAATGAAAATAGACTGTCTTTGAATCACCTGACATCAGTGTTTGGGGCTTCAATTAAATAAACATTCACTAGGATGTCAAGATGCTTTTGTTGTTTTCTAATATTGGAATAAAACTATGATCCCAGCAATGCCTACCAGGTTTCTCCATGAACAGAAAATAAAGCACTGTGCTGTTAAATACAATATTGCAATTGAAAGTGCAGGTGGGCTATCCACATAAGAAAAGAGGCCCACAGATGCTCTGGTAAAATATATATGCTGGAAATTATTTTAACAATGCTTATGTAATTTTACAATTATTAAAGGAATAAAGCTCCAGGACCATTCTTCTAGCTCTCTACAAGGAAAAATAATTTTCAGGAAACAGGTCTGTCACAAATTCTTTTGAAAAGAAACTGCATTAACTTCAAAATTAAATGAAGAATAAAATATCTTACAACCCATATATTCTCTAGGAGCAACAAGGAAGGCCAAGACTAAGACTTCACCAAGTTGGGCAGAAGTGTTGATCTGCTGAAGGGTAAGAGGGCTCTGCAGAGGGATCTGGACAGGCTGGGTCGATGGGCAATGTATGAGGTTTAATAAGGCCAAGTGCTGGGTCCTGCACTTCAGTCACAACAACCACATGCAACGCTACAGGCTTGGGGAGGAGTAGCGGGAGAGCTGCCCCACAGAGAAGGACCTGGGGATGCTGGCTGACAGTCAGCTGAATATGAGCCGGCAGTGTGCCCAGGTGGCCAACAAGGCCAACAGCGTCCTGGCCTGTATCAGAAATAGTGAGGCCAGCAGGAGTAGGGAAGTGATCGTGCCCCTGTACTCGGCACTGGTGAGGCCGCACCTTGAATCCTGTGTTCGGTTTTGGGCCCCTCACTACAAGAAGGATGCTGAGGTGCTGGAGCGTGTCCAGAGAAGGGCAACGAAGCTGGTGAGGGGGCTGGAGCACAAGTCTGATGAGGAGTGCCTGAGGGAACTGGGCTTGTTTAGTCTGGAGAAGAGGAGGCTGAGGGGAGACCTTATCGCTCTCTACAGCTACCTGAAAGGGGGTTGTGGTGAGGTGGGTGTTGGTCTCTTCTCCCAACTAACTATGATACGATGAGAGGAAATGGCCTCAAGTTGCACCAGGGGAGGTTTAGATTGGATATTAGGAAAAATTTCTTTACTGAGAGAGTGGTCAAGCATTGGAACAGGCTGCCCAGGGAGGGGGTGGATTCCCCATCACTGGAAGGGTTCAAAAAACATGTAGACGTAGCACTTCAGGACATGGTTTAGTGGGCATGGTGGTGTTGGGTTGATGGTTGGACTTGATAATCATAAAGGTCTTTTCCAACCTTAATGATGCTATGATTCTGTAATCTGAGCAGCACTTTACTAGAATCATAATCTTCCAGTTGCCTACTATAATTAAAGCTCAATCATGAAGTATGGCACCAATCTATTTTCACACATACAAGTGTACAAGTACCTCACACTTCAATAGCCTTCTTAAAAAATCAGTACTGTCTTGAGACAGGAATTTCTATGTATGAAACAGAAACACTTTCCTAGAAATAAAAAAAGATGTGATAAAACAGTCCAGTTCATGTCTGATGGGAGAGAATCAAATGCTGGAACTTCATCTAGAAAGCAACAATATTTCACATGTAGCTTAATGTGCTTTAGAGCCAGGTTTCAGCATGTTGGATAAATTACAGCTTTGCTATTCTCTGCTACAGAGACCAAGCATAGGCAAGATTCTGGTTTTGCAGATAACAATTTACATATGGTATTAAATTCCCTTTTAACACCTGCTATTATAACATCAACAAGTACATGTATACGTTGGTGCCCTGGGCCTCCTCAGTTAAGCTGGCAATTTAGAACAAAGAATATTTAGGATACAGTTTCAATATCAGGAAACAGAGAAGTCAGTGTTGATGCATACATTTCCAAAGCTGAAAGGACAAGACTTCAGTCTAAAGCTATAAATTATTCATAGTGTATTCTGACACATTGGGGAAGAGACCTGAATATTCATGTACCACACAACTGGTAAAGTCCCTATAAATTTGGGAAATGATGAGATTGCGGAAACTTTCCTTGTTTTCATTATACAGGCCCTATAGGACGAGCTGTGCCACAGTGGATTTCACTGATCCAAGACATGCAATCAGAACAGATGAATCTGTGGAAGACTTGAGCCTTGAATCAGAGTTCCTATTTTTTGAGGGAATTTTCCCCAGAACAACTGGGGATGCCATCAATTTAAGAACTGTATTATGAAACCACAGACACTCATAGAAGATTACTAATCATATTGCAGTCCTTTGCTAATAATTTTTAAAGGTGTTTTCACAATGCGTCCATATTCAATAATGTAAACATCTAATCTGTGATTCTGTGTTGCCATAGATCTTCTTTAGCCATTTATAACTAGACAAAATGAGTGCAAAGCATAACTACTCAAATTTGGCGTCAGGTTCCATCTGTTGTGCATTAATAAATTTGACTACTTATCCCCTTGATGATAAAGAATGTAAGTGTCCAACAATAACATCTCAATAAAACAACTATTTCTGTAACATCAGTAAAAATTTTTACAGATGAAGTGTGTTACAGCACTGCACAGGCAGTGGCAAATCAAGACTGCAGGGTTCTTTTTCCTTTTGAAAAATCATTTGATTTAACCAATTAGTGTTCTTCTCACAAACATGTTCTGGATGGATACCATATATACACTTATGCCCTGAAGTGTGATGTCCACGACTAGAAAAAAGTCCTCCGACACTCTCCTTGCCTCTTCTGTATTCTTTCTATACAATCAGAAAAAGCTGACTGGTGCTTCTAATCTGCCTGATACATACTACTATGATCTGGATGTAAGTATTCAGGATGCATCCAAAATACAGACAGACACATCATGCTTTTGTGTTCTTTTTCAGGAGACAAGTTAACCCCAAAACAGTTTTGACACATCCAGAAGAATGAAAATCAAAACACATGCAGCATTTAGAGGGCCCAGATTGCTCTGTAAGTTCTTTAGAATCCTGTCCTCCCAAGGGTCAGTGGACAGGAGGGGCAGAAAAGCCACAGTGAATGAAATACCCGAGTGAGGATGTGGTGTCCACGTGGTATGGTGATGAGGGTTATGCCATATAAACAAAGAATGGTCTTCTTGTTAAAGTATGGCTTGGAGCCTAAGGACATGTGAACTCCCCTTCTGACTCTCCCAACAAAGTTCCTGCGTGATCTTGGGCATTGACTTTAAATTTTGTGCCTCAGTTCCCCTCTAAAATGGAGTCAGTACTTCCTTTCCACACCTTTTGTCCATCTATCTTGACCTCAAAACAATTAAGACACAGACTTACACCACCTCATCCAAGTATGTCCTATTCTTGTCTGAGGTATCTAGGCATGACAAAACTGCTGCTATTAATACTTAAATAATAATTAATAGTATGAAGACTGCCCAGACTCTGCCTCCACTTCAATTTCCACACTGCAATATTATTACTTTTTTATTTCTTATGATGTGTAATGAAGCATGCATTAGCTTTGACAGTCCAGCGCCTCTTGGCATACAGCACCAGAAGAGCAGCAAGGACTATTGAGCTAAACAGCTGATAGTAGGCACCCCTTTATAAATGATATGGGTAAGATTAAATGGCACGAAGAATAAAACTGATGTTAACTGATGGTTGTTGCAAAGAGTTATTTTCAGGAGACTGTTCCCCACAATGGGTTTCACTAATGCAAAGCAACAGGAGAGCAAGTTAAAGTGACTAAGTGTATGGATTGAGTTTACGGTTGAGACAACCAAAGCTGACCTAAAAGTCGACACACCCAATTTCTGTGAATGTTAATGGAAAACAAGTGTTTAGAGTTTCCAAGTTGCCTTTAAAGAGCTCAGCAGCCCCATAAAACATATTTTCTTCTCATGAAAAGATTTTTCAGAGCTCTTTTTTTCACTTAAACTCCTGACAGGAGTTGCTGTTCTTTCAGAACTGGCTGTGAGGCTGTGGTTATGCTTTGGGCAGCAGTACAACCTGAGCAATTTGAAACAACCACTCCTGCTGTACTTCCACATATATTCCTATCTGTGTTTTCTCAGTAACTTGCCAGTAATTGCAGAACATCAGAATCTTACTCCTATAGCTGCTTATTTGCTTGTAAGTTGCTGTTACATTCTTTTGGGGGGAGGAGGTGTGGGGGTTGTAATCATTATTTTTAATTATGTCATAAGGTAAATACCATTCATCACTAAGGCCATCCAGATTCCATTGGGGTGAAAGCATAAGAAACAGCTATCACACACACACAGACTCAGCTGTTGAACTGAACTGTAGCCATAGATAACAGTATATGTGTTAAGTATGGTAATCATTTGCCCTCTGACAACAACCTACAGCCTTTATTCATCATTCCAGCTACTCTCTGATACAGGAAAGCAAAATAATCTCCATTTAAACATGACAAACTGAATCACAGAAATCTCAGACCAGTCTAAATGTAAGACTCTGTGTTTGATGACACAATGCTTTTGGCAGCAACAAGCAGCATAAACATTCCTGCCCTGAGCCAGTCAATGCTGCTTTTTCCTCCCCATTGCAGCCTACCCATCCCCTTATTTGTGCCACTTACCGTGAATTGGTGAGATCAGAGCTAGATGTTTCCTAACAACATTTATCAGATATTTATTAATATTGTTAATAATTTGCAGCAATTTCGCCACCTGTATTGATGCCTTTGAATGCAGACAGCCAGAGCTACTAATATGTCAGATTCAAAATGCATGAACTATCTAAGTCAGCAGATCAGCACTTGTATCTGATGCTCATCATCCATGTTTTGTAAATGTCATATACTTGGTGTGAGCTGAGAGATATGACTTTCTCACATGGCTTTAGACAAATGCTAAACTACCCTTTTATTACTGTGAGAAATAAGTAGGATTCAGGCATCTACTTTATGGTGAAATGAATTATGCCCTAATCTCCAATGCCTGTACTTTACCAGGCGTTAGGATCAGTGTTTCAGGTGAATGCACTCACTTGAATCTCATGCTGAATATCTTCTCCAAGATCAAACAGTGACAAATCAGTGGCAGAACTGGGAATGGAACTTCAATTTCCTGATTCTTGACATGATGCCTTTGATGCTGGATATTACTTCCCTGCTTTTGAAACTCATGCAGAACAAATTCTAACTTTGTCCATGGATAGGAAATAAAGTGTTAAAAAAAAAGTCCACATTGAAAAGTCATATTTGTAACACTGACTTCTCATTTTCTCATTACTGCATACCTAATTCCCACTGACATGAACAGTAATGTGGCATTTCAGTCTAGTGTACTGGGTATTATGTTGCTTAAGGAGCGGAAGCACATAGTTCCTGTGAACCAGCCTCAGGCGGATTTAAATTACTCTCTGCTCTTTCAAAGTGACATTTTCTTATCTCTGATTTCCATTGGTTACTAAGTTACTAGAAACAAGCATATTGTACACAGGTACACAGTTATTGTATACAGGTGGGTCACTAGCCAGATTGTAATGCAACCTTCTATTAGTGATAATGCACACTATGTTCCTCTACATGCATCTACTGGCTGCAGCAGTTCAGCCTTATATGGATACTCTGATATTCAGCTTCAGAAATGCACAATAAGATGTGGCTGTTACTCTGATAAAAGAAATCAATCATAAAAATCTGTAGAATTTCCCCATATAGAAAAGTTCTTGGAAAGCTTAGAGCTATTCACCATTTCTTAAGATTCCCATCCTTTCTTGGACATCGCTCTTTGCCTCAGGATGCATGGTTAGGTATAATGAAATGCAGGCAGGACATTCCTCAGGAGGAAGTTACAAATGACACAAAGTCTCTCTGAAGACAAAGGAAAATGCATAAAATAGAGTAGTGTTTGACTTGCATGTTTATGCATGTAAACTAACCAACTACGCACATCCATGCCCATTTCATGGTCCATAAGTCAAGATAGCAGGAGAAATCTTTTAGCCTAGACCCTGAACTGCAGCATGCACTCAGCCACAGAGATCCTGTAATAGCTATAAAAGAGAGTGAAAGCATGCAAAATTAGTTCATGTTGCCATCAGTTCCGTACACATCCAGTAACAGAGGAAACACACAGACCGACAAACGAAAGTGCTAACCAGTGCTAACCTTATGTAACAGTATCCTTTCTAGGAGTCTGTACAGCAATAAACCTTTTAATTGCTGCAAAGGCTGTAATGATACTCACAACTTGTTTACAAAACAGTGATACCTCTTTAATCATTCTGCATTTCTCCTACGTTGTACTGCATATTAAAACGTAGGCTTTTTAGAACAGATCTTGGTTATATAACACTAGACACATGTGAAGTGAACATGAAATAGAAGCCTCTGCAGCAATTCACGCAAAGAAATATCTGTATGATTCCTCCCTGGCTACAAACAACACCATCTTCACTGTGAAGTCTTTTTCCAATTAATTCTCAAAGTTCAGTATATTTAATCCTAATAAAAGTGCATAATGCACTGCTCAAAAGGAGTCATCACATACCTTAACCTAGAATACCCTCTGCAAAGAGCTCATTTCTTAAGACGATCATAACTACACAGCTCACTTGTACTGGTTCTTCATTTTGAGATCTAAAAAATACTTACTTTATGTAAACAATTGCATACATTCATTAGGCTTACGTTACTGAACCGTGACTGGACTACGCATAGTGAGTGCTCACTGGAAACCTTTGCACGGCAGAGGTCTGAGCCTGGGGTGTGACACCTCAGCAGACATCAGGACTGAATCCCAGGAAATGCTGGAGATGTGATGAGGGTCACAGTCCTTATGTAAGTCCATTTTATAATAAAGACTAATAGACAGGCTCCAGTAGCAAAATTTAGGGTGTTAGGCAGGAAAATGAAGATAAGAAATCTGTTGTAGGAGTCCCTGAAATGCTCCCAGTACCTCATGTGGGGACAAATGTGGAAGCAAAATCTCTATGTAGATGAGAAAATGGTGTGAAGAAGGGCATTTCAGATTCAGCAAGGGAGTTTACCCAGGACAAATCTGGCACCACCTAAACAAGATGGGAACCAGGCTACCAGTGACAGAAAACTCTTAAAACTAGGGGATTGTAGAAAGCTAGAGCAAAAGAGCACATAGTTTGGGTTTTTCCATCTCCTGGGATGAAGTCACGGGAACACTGCACCTTTCAAATATGGCATAGAAAACGTTCAGCAAAAGTTTAACAGAAAATCACAAAGACAAGAATGCCTAGCTGTAAATGAAAATGTTGATATAAAAGGCACAAGAGAAACTTGTGAAAGAGAATTAGTGAGATACTGTAAACTCAGTAAACTATAAAGGAAAACCAGGTAGAAGAAAGAATTGTACTGTGTGTTAAAGAAACCTCCGTTTCAGATAAGAGTGAAAAGTTAACCATGTCAAAAAGTGAGACAGAATCCCTATGGACTGAAATTCCAAGGTCAAATGGGAAAATTACAGCACTAAGACTGTTACTATTCACCTGACCACAGTGATGATAGACTGTAATATGCTGAAAGGCTATGAGAGCAGGAAACACTATCTAAATGTAGAACATGCTGATAATAGACGTGATGTCAAGACTAAACATCTAGACATCACTGACAACTGCTTCCTTGATTAGCTCCTCACAACTTACTGGAAGAAAAGCAATTCTTGGCTCAATTCTGAGCACTGTATACTACTGGCTTGTAATGTCCTTGTAGGATCACAGGAATTAAACAGGCAAACTACTCCACGAAGAAAGAACAGCCATGCACCAATGCCCATGCAATCAAGGAGTTCTCAGTCTGCCAAACCTGTCTGTGATCAAGCCAGGTGACATTTCCCATCAAAAGTGTAATTCAGAGAGCCCCATGAATACAAAGCAGTTAGTTTATTACCATATATATACAACTATATGAAGTTAGTTCTTTGAATTTAGTAGCATTTCCGATTATTTCATCCATGCATAAATAGAGAAGCCACAAGAATCCAAACACACATCCTGCTCCTATAAACTCGAGATGTATCACATCAAAAGCATGGCTTCTAAAAATGGTAATTTTGTGTAAAAGAAACAGTAAACTGCACTGTGGCATGTTTGCCTGCTAAAAATGACAAAAAGCTATGGGATGCCGACAGAGAGCTTAACCGATTGCCTAACCAGTTCCCCTTGTTGTCCAAGATGTGTTGCGGTTTTGCACTAGTACTCACTGAAATCATATTATTTTTTTAATAGAATTGAATATTCCTTTATACATATAGCATGCACAGACACAAAGAGACAAATGCAAGTACAGATTTTTATTCTGTACTGTT
The DNA here is from genome assembly GCF_000687285.1 of Phaethon lepturus. Lineage (NCBI taxonomy): Eukaryota > Metazoa > Chordata > Aves > Phaethontiformes > Phaethontidae > Phaethon > Phaethon lepturus. The sequence goes on along the minus strand of NW_010561131.1, from coordinate 12,497 downwards.
ATGGAGCTAATTTGAACTTGTTCTTGGTAACACTCAGAAAGCTGATATATTTTCAAATTAGGCTCTTGAGGTTTGATCATGTTCTCATTACAGGCATTAACAAAACTCTTGGTGATTTTACCAAGGGCCAGAATTTGGTCCTGAGGAAGATAAGAAAACTTAATATTAAGTGCTGCAATCTTCTTAAACTATATTGTCATTACTCATTGATCTTCAGAACTAGCATCTTATAAGCAGTTGGATCATTTGTTACGATAAAAAGTTCTGCTGATGCCTCAGGCTTTTTCTGGTTTCTTGTTACTTTATTTTCTTGTCTGGTAGAAAGATAAATGCTCAATGAACAAGGCAGTTTTAAAGTAATTTTCTTTCATTTTAATTTACAGGTTTTTGTAAGATTGCAGTTGCTGTGTATAATTTCTAGAAACACAGTAATTTGCATATATTAAGAAGATACGTATGTGCAGTATGACATTACTTCTGTCTCCTGCATAGCTTTTCTATATGAAAAGAGATTCTGATTCAGAATTATGAAAAATAACATCTAGAAATACTGTAGAGAAATTAAATTAATAATACTTGGCAATTATTTCTTCTCTTGAAACATTAATAATTGGGTCTGGTTCAGAACCTGCCTAATTCCAAGTATAAGTGAAGAACTACTAAAGCCAGAAAATGTCATAAATTTTAACTCCATTTAACTGACAAGGAAACTAAGAACTGGACATTTTAAGAGACTTGCTACAGTTTTTCAAACACTGTTTGCATTCAGAAATTTTAGGCTTTTTAGAAGTCCTCAAACCCACATACCATGTTCTTTTTGTCACAAAAAAGAGTTACTGAGTATTAAGCAGGTTTAAAGTCCTGCCAATGCTGAGTCTCCTGATGCATAGCTATTGCATATTCTGGGCTGCATGTGAACCTATTTTGTGCATATTCACTTATGTGGGAAAAAAAATAGTAAATTGCATTTGTTTAAGGACTGATTACATCAAATAAAGGGTTGACGGTAAATCAGAAATTTAGAAGGGAACAGTAACTATAACCATTAGAGACTTGAAAAAATACTAGCAAAATGTATTTGTATATAGCTCACATCACTTTATATGCTGTTTTATGGCTTGGCTGGCAATGCCACAGAGTTTAGTAGAGGGAACTTCATGGTGCTTTAATACTGCAACACCAGGAGGAACAGCAGTCCACAGCAGCTTCAGTTATAACCATGGCAATAGTTAACTTTATCTTCATTTTGCAAGCTGTATTCTTTTGGCTTCCTCTTAAAAACAAAGATGTCTATTGCCTTGAAGTCATCTTTTTTTAACCTGAGTGATGAGAATTATTCACAATTTTCCAAATTAAATCTCTCTACTGTCTTATAAAATGACATCAAAACTTTCTTTCACAGTTACACGGGAAATTGCTTGCCTGACATACACCTCAGGTTGTTATTTACTTTGTTTCATGACTGCATCAGAGTGATGGCTTACAGGAATCCTGTAAATCAAAAATTGCAGTTGGTTTCTTCCTCTTCCTGCTATTTTTAAATAACGACTGCCTGGCTTTAATCATATATGTTTATATTTAAATAGTTGTAGGCTTCATGCAGGAATTATTAAATTAGGTTTTCCAGCTTGTGTTAAACAGGATGTCAGATTTCTCATGCCTCCTGGCTTGAAAAGCTAATTCTATAAACCCATATAACTCAGGGCCTTACTGAATCTCTAACAGAGTTGATTAGGAGGAGACTTGCCTTGATCAAGTTAATCCATAATTAGCCCTTGCAATGTTCCTTGACCCCTTTGCTAAAGCATCTAGTATAGCATTTTCAGAGTCACCATACTGGATTAATATTGATAACAGTAACATTTGTATTTGCTTGAGTGTCCTGCTCATGATAGGATGGTTTGAATTTGTATGCTTCCGCAAAAACAAGCAAACACTGAGGCAGACTAGAAAATACAACCTGCACTTAGGAATGTAATAATTTTAAGTAACATCTTTGTTATTGTGTTAGTCACAACCTTCACAGAGCAAACAACTATGAAACCTACTGGAATTTTCATACTGATGTGATCCAGACTCAGTCTTTTCCCAGATTTTGTTTCATTCAGAGCCATTATACTATAAGCTGCATTTACTTATGATCACTTTTCAGCTGTCCTCTCTTGTGTTTCCTTATATGATCCTGTTTTTCACTCTGGTTCATCTTTGTTTTTCCTGGCTTTCATGGTTGAACTCTTTCTTTTATCTCTCCTTATTCTATTTGCTTGAAATAACAGGTCTAGCACTTAGGTTTAATTTTGTATTTATCACATCACTGAGCAAGATCTTCCCATTAATTACATTCACTCATGCAATTTTAGTCTTTGTTTTGATTTGAACAACTGTCTAACTTTTTGTTATTTAACAAAATCCTTTTTACTTTACATTCACAAACATCTTCTGGTATTTGCTTTTAGAAAGCTCCTCTATACCACTGTACATCTTAGAGAAACTTATATGAAGCCTTCAAGGTTTGACATTTCAGAAACCTTGGGGACACATCTCATCCCATTTCCCCTGCTCACCTTCAAAAGAAACCCCTAAACAAAAGATCTGTTGTTCTATGCAATAGAAAAGTGGATCAACTAAAACTATTGGCTTTTATCTTCATTAACTTAACATCTACTTCATATCTGATTTCTGTGCCCCTGCAGTATAAGAGAAAGAGTAACGTAAGAACCCTAGTAAGCTCCTACATAATTAATATTTGTTTTTTTGGCTAGAACTGTACCAAAGTCACTTACCTTTTTGATTTAATGTGCTTTCCCTCCCTCCCCCCTATTTTTTAATACTCCTTCCCTTAGCAGGCCAGTTACCGCCCTACGCCGGCAAGCTGGGGACTGGGCCACTGAGCTAGAGCTATGTGCCTACCAGGACTCACCTTTTTGCAGCACAAAATCAGAGAAACAGACAAATGAGACAGCCCCTCACCTCATCACCACACTCAAATGTACTTTCTGCCTAGAACACACAAATAGCTATTTTAGGTATCAGCTCTGGGACGGTAAGGTATAAAAAGCAAGCTTGCCTATGACGGAAATGGCTGTCATAGAGCTTCTTGCTAATTAAGCCTTGTACGATTCACCAGCACGTCGAGACAGCTCCCTGCGACTTTCCTACTGTCCAAGGCAACCTTCTATTTCAGCTTTTAGGGTTTCTCCTGCCAGCTTTCCCAATAGTGAGAAGAGCAGTCCCCTAGTTCTGTGGTCTATGGTTATGACAAAACAGGATAACAGCTGTAGGTGAGGACTGGTCTGCAAACAATCACCTGACTTTACAGAACCATTTCACGGCACAACACTGCTCAACTCTAACAGTAGCCACCACATATTCAAGAAAACTGTACTCAAGCACCCTGCTGTCAGATGGCAGCAGCAGCCAAGGGTCTTGCACATTTGAGGAGATGAGCGTTCCCAATTTCAGGTGGCAGACAGTGGAATGTCCTGTAATCAAATATTTCAAAAGCAGTAAGAAGAGAAGAAAAACTTTTGCTCTGGAATATTGAAGACAATCTGAAGGAAAAATACCCTACTCCTCTCCAAAATGCTGCTCTGCTAAAGGAATGTGGAACACCATTTTCTAGGTCTCTATAGGCAGATATTTATTCTTACACATTGCTCCATTAGCCAGCTCTGCTCTTTCTGATTCTAACCCTCAGCGACGGTTCTGCAGACTCCTCCTAATTGTTGCAAGAAATTTTACAGTGCTGAAAATTATTTCTGGATCACTGCAATTGCCTCTCACTGTGAGTAAAGCCATTACCTGGAAGTACTTTTCATGGAATAAAGCAGTTTTCTATCATTAGTATGGTTGTATGAGGAAAGAAGTATAGTGAATTTGCTGACAATAGTCTTAAAGTTATTGTTCCAAAACTTGCATAGGGTACTTCCACAGGAAAAAGAACATCATTCCATTGGTTCATGCTTTCAAAATCATCAGATGCTACAGGGTATCTGCAGTATGGATCACTTTGTGAGTACCAAACAATTATGGGAAATGCTGCTGGTATATCCCCTGTCAAGATTTAATGGGGTAGATTTGTCTATAAATAATGTGCTAAAGTTTGTCACAAAAATATAATTATTTCTAGTGCCAATCACTCTCTCTTCTTTCCTTTACCCTTTCTCTCCTCTTTCTATGTACATATAAATAGATAGATAGACACCCAGAAATGACATCCTGCTATACATGGAATACATGTGTCACCAGTCTTTGAAGATAAATATATGAAGTGCCAGTTGGATGCAGCAGAATAATAAAATGTGCACTACTGAAAGTTTCTTTCTGGTGCAGAAAATGATAAATAACAGGATGCATGTGGAGATCACTTGAGAGAACTAAGACAGATAGATTAGATGTTACTGACAGCGTAGGCAGCCAAATTCATACTGTTAAGAGCTGGTGTGTTATTTTTCTAAAATATAAAGAAATAAGCAGTGGAGTCACAGGAGTGACACATGAAAGTCTATCACAGCAGTGACTCTGCAGGTCTGTGCCTCCTGGGACCACTCATAGGCTCAAACTCAAGGCTGGGCTTGGATGAACAAGCTGGATTTACCGTAGTGAAGAGACTATCCAAGTAATCAGTGATGTTTTTCCTCACAACAGTATTATAATTTGATCCTGAAAATATTTATTACCTAGAGTATTATACAGTAGCATGGGAAGAACAAAGTGGTTAATGTGACTACTCAAAGAAGTAAGTACTGTATTTGGTATACCTGGGCAGGATCAGGTCTATCCTTAGGTTATATGAAATATTTACAGGATAGGTGTCTCTCAATTTCATTTTGAAGCTGCAATAAAAGATGCCAGTTCCACAGGGAACTTGGTTTTTTGTGAAGAAAAAAGAGAAAATCCTCTGAACACAAGAATGGTTTTATTTTTGAGATAAAATTTTTAAAATTAAAATTCCTGAATTGTATGTCTTCATTTTGAATACATCTTTAACATCTACAAACTTCTCATGATTCTGCTCTCACATAGATTGACCTGTCAGAGAATATTTTATAAAATTCATTTCTTAGTTTGTAAAATAATAGAAAACAGAATTACAAATAAGACAAAAAACATCTGAACTAAACATATGAACTTCTCTTTCTCATCCCCATGCCACCCTTGGATCACCAAACTCTAAAATCCTGACAGGAATTTTCATTAACAACAGCTCAAAACATTTTACTCTCTGGAAAAATGTTTACTAAATGCATTGAATCAGTGAAATGCATTTCATCAAGGCATCAGTAAAAAAAAAAAAATTTTTATGATAGTGACACTCAGTACTATGCAGAAGATCATCACAGAGCATATGTACTTTCACATCCCACAGAAATTAATTTATTTTACTGATAGGCTGTAAGTAGACAGAACTGAAACTTTGTCAGTTTTTGTATTTTTCTCATTCCTTTCTTTCTAATTGTTTCTATTTTTTGCCAAATCCTACCTACATGTTTGTACCATAATTATTCTTTTTTTTTTTTAAGCTAATTTTGTAGCAGCCCTTCCTTTAGCAGCTAAATCTCTAAGGTTGACTGACAAATAATGAATTACAGCTTGTTACATAATCCTGATCCTACAGTTTATATTTCTCAATGCATTTCCTGCTCCCTTTTTACAGCATGCTTACTCGTGCTTTATTTTCATCATTTATTATTTACAAAGTTCCATGTGTTCTTCATTCTTCACAAAACAGCAAATGTTCCACGTCCCTGCCCAGAAAAGCTTATGATTTATGATCAAAAGAAGGTGGACTTTTCTGCTTTGAAACCTTCTTGAATGTTACATCACAGAACAACCAGTGGAAGTGTTAACAGACCATCCCAGTCCACTGCTGGCCAAATAAGCCCAAGACAACACTGAGGCCTCATTTGTTACCATAAAGCCCTAGTCCACTTCCTTTCCATTATTTCTATTCCATTATTTCAGCACAGTGGAGCTGACATTTACATCACAATTTGGTACACGTCTATAATGCGTGTTTAGATGCTGATCTGTCCTTATAGCTGTTCAGTGAAACCTGACTAGATAAAGAACTTGAAAAGTGACCATAGCACAAAGCTGTATTGCAGAGCACGATGCCTAATTTCTTTTTCTCTTTTAAGATGAAATTCACCAGCATACACTGGATATCTGGTTTAAAGGAACTATAGGTCTGTAAATATAACTTACAGATCTATAAATGCAACTTGTTCATTCAATCCACGTCTGAGCGCCAGAGACATCTCAGTAAATCCCAGTCAATGGCCTTTTTCACTATGTGCCAGTGAAATGCCTGAAAAGTCACTAAGATGCAGAATTGAACTGTGATTTTTCATCATTCTTATTACACTGGTTGATGAACAGTTCATCCTGTGACAACAGAAGTTAAAACCATTACCAGGTTTCTAAACTGTCTTGTCCTTTGTGCAAGCATTTTAGGCTTTCAATAAGCTTGAGTTTTGTAACTTCTCAGAGATGTTACACTGCTGAGAAAACACAATGTGCTTGGACTTCTCAAACATTAAAACAAACAAGTGATTTTTGTTAAATGCTGTTACAGCCATGATCATCTGGGATGATAAGCAGAGCTAGCTTTTATATCAGATCAGCTACAATAGCTGTAAAAACTAGATGGGCTTTCAGGTATGCGAACCTTTCTTCAGGTCTGAAATAGCAGTTAACTTTAAAGCTAAATACAAGTTAGGAACAAATTAATTTGGCACATACAAGGCCTTCTGAGTGAGGGAGTTTCCAGTTTATGCAAGTGTTACTAGTGTGAGGGGAAGGAAATTTCCCAATCTCCCTCTAGAAACCATTTGTTTCCAGATAACATGCAATTATTCCCTTCTTTCTTTCTAAAGAAAGTATTCATCTTCTTTCTAAAATGACTGGTCATGATCCCCATGATCTCTTCATATCAGTTGTTAAGTTGCACAGTACTACATGAGGCAACATCACTGACTTACATAACCACATTATTGTATTTTCCTTATTATTCTCCAACAAAGACCATATGTATCCCAGCGTCAGCTTTGCTTTGTGACTGCACCAGTACATTGTGGCACCTTGTAGCTGAATCATTTGAAGATGTGAATTTTTTGCAGCATGCTAGTACAATGAATAAAGCTGAAATACGGACAAAAAAAGAGAAAGAGGAGTTCAGCTATGAGAAGAGATTAACTTTGTGACACTGTTTTGCCTACAGAGGAAGTCCAATGCCACACAGCAAGGTCGGAGGAAAAGTCCTGTTCTGGAAAAAAATAAAATACAGGATACAGTGTCTTTTTCTCAATTCTATTCTTCCCTTTGCAGCTAAGATTTAAAATAGTGAGGGTAACACAAGCTGCTGGAGGAAAAAAAAACAACTGACTTGAACTTGAAGCTAAATTCAGCCCTGTTAATTCTCTGTTAGGTTCCTGACCGAATCAAGAAAAGTAACTTTGGTTTGAGGTAAGGCATATATCTTCTGCCAGTCCATAGACTTTGTATTTGTGGGCATGACAAAACCAGAAACATTTCCCTCTAGCTTTGGAGACTTTGATTATAGATCAGAAACCCATTACACTAATTAAGTACAAAAAAAAAACAAAGAAAAAAAAAGGCCTCAGGAGGTAACAATCCAGATTCAACCTATCTCTGCTCATGTGTTTACAGTAATCAGGAAAGAGCTAATTATCTTTTATTTCTAATAACAGCTCAGTTCTGTAGGAACTGATAGCCAAGTAAGAATTGGTCATAATTACTGATTGCAGGAAGTGATTACTAGCTTCCCTGACCTACAGAAACGGCTTCAGTCATACCTATGAAGTTTAGGTATTTCTGGGCTAATACAAACACTCAGAAGACTCCCTTAGGAAATTGCAACTCATATTTTGAGAATGCTGTTTTACAGAAATGACAAATGATCTTACATTTTGGAGAGAAGACGACTTCAAAGCTAGAGTTGTCAGTACTTCAAAGTTTCCTCTCCAAGTCATTTAACTTTCCTCTGAGATTCAAGTACACTCTTCTGTCAAATGAAGATGATGATGATGATAACCCATATCATCATGATATTTCAAGTCTAAATTTATTAAAAGTTATAAAGTGTTTTGCAGAGCTTAGGAGAAAAATGTCACAGAAATTGAAAGTATTTTTGCTATATTAATTAGCTGAAGAGTGAGGCCTTTACAGAACTGTAGTTCATGCTTTGGAGGGATTACAGGTGTTTTTAGACCGTACTTTTTTTAAAGCCTGAACACATTTTATTTACTGCAACTGAAACACATATAAAAGCATACTGAACGCATGGTGCCAATACAGCTCCCGAAAACACTGGCTTAGCTGGCCTTAGTTCTTCACATTTACATCTGAAATTATATAGCCATACTGGGAAGGAGTAACTCATATATTGCCTTTTGTCCTAAGAAAGTACTGTGAAAATTAACATGTAGATTATACATAGGAATCATGACTACAGCTTCATAGCTTGACAGCTCACAATAACTGCTCAACAGGTTAGAGCAGAAATAAAGGATAAATAGGGGCGCCGACAGGAGTGCTGAGTGCATGGGAAGGAGCTCGAATTAAGGTGGGCAGAAAGTAATTGTTTAAATTCGAATTTAGACAAGGCAGCAGAGCTAACATGCCAGTAATGTAATAAAACTGAGATGCAGGTATAGTAGATATTTTGATCACTATTAACTAACTTCACAGTTCTTGTAGGGTGATGGCACAATCTATTACCATGAAAAGAATTGTGAAGTTTTAATTGAACATATTTATCCATCACTGGAGCAAAGGCTTCAATATTATACAGTCTAAGTGCATCTTCTGAATCCTTAACAGAAACACCACTCAGTTTTTGAACCAAAGCCGCATAAACAATGCTTGAGCAGCAATTTGCTTGCTTTGATTTATGAAGAGGCACCCAGAATGGAGTATCAGCATCCCAGAATCGGCTGTTGGAAGGACTTACAGCACATCAGAAAGAGATACCCTGTGTGCCACAAGGAGCAGATACACACTAAACAAGGATTCCCTAGCAAACGGAAACAGCAGATGAGCAATAATGCAGATTCTGTTGGAAATGACTCCATACTTCAGAGAAGGACAAGAGTTTTGAGAGCTTCCAAGGTAGAGAGAGAAAGACAGGACCCAAGCTTTTGTCTAAAGTGTCTCAGTCTATGTGTTTGGTTACAAAGCAAAACAGGATGATATGCAGTAATCCAAATAAAGTAAGTAAAGGGGAATGCATTAAAAAATTAAGCTGTTGCCTCCTGCTTGGACCTATCAAGTAGTTTTTTTGCCAAAGCACAAATTCTCTACATGGTCTCCAGCTTCCAAACGTCAGCAACATTTTTGCTCTTCGTCAGCCCAACACTTCACAAGTTAATTATTTTACTGTGAACTTGTCTAACCAAATCTCCCAGCATGCGCTGCATCTTCCTTCTCGTCTCATGAAACGGAAACCTCACATGCTACCTATGTTCTTCCTCGTATCTAAGCAAATGTGTATGTCTACTAAACGTGATATCTTAATCACTGGTACTTTCTGGAGAAAAGTTTCAACATCCGCTGTATCTTAATTATAGCATCTCAAGGGACACCAGCTGACTCTCACATTAGTTAGCAAAGCTTTTCCTATTAGGAATTCTTCAGAGGCCAAATCATTCATCTTAACATTGCCACAACACAGCAGGTGAAATACTCCGAAGCAGAAAAGCAGCACAAGACCTATTTGCCTTCCAAGCCCTTCATGTAGGATTTACTTACTAAGCCTAGAGCAGAGGAGATAAATACCCCTCTGCAAAAAGATGATTTCCACCTCAAAAGAGGTGGAGTTTTTCAGTACAGAGAAGGCCTTTGTCAGGTATAAATTATCACAACTCTGTTGTCATGGAGCTGTGAGAATTAATCTCTGTAGAGGATCTGCTCCAGCATTTTGCAGCTTTTATTACTGTGGATATATTATAGTAGTGAAAGATTGTCTATCACAATGAAAGTAAGCACAACACAATGATTGGTTTGTGTTTGTAACTCTGTGTTTTTATATCTGACTGTTACTCATTGCTTTTTTTTTTTTTTCCTAATCACATCTGCTCTTGCCTACTTTCTGAATCTGAAATCCCCCATTAAGATGAATTGTCAGTAACAGCCTTCATCACTCTCTACTGGTCCTGGGACATGTGCACCTAATTATGTGCACACACCTTTGCCCCAGTTTACAACTGAGAAAACAGAAGTAGGCAGACTGTTAGCGACAATTTTAAAGAGAAACAGTGCTAGGACAAGATTAGACGATATAAACTCCTGGTCTAAGTCCTGTGTTGACATGACCAGATACATTCCCTGGTAAAGTGAGGAAGGGTTTCTTTTTGAAAATGATGCAAAGACATCATTACAGTGAATCAAGAAATCACCTTAAAAGTGAACAAAAAATGAATAGTGGAAACCTGTAAAAACAGTTAGGAATAGGACTTTTTGAAGTATTCAAAAAGCTTTATTTTTATGCTTTATTCAGTTGCACAACTCCACCGAATCACTTTTATATAGTTGTTTGCAATGAGTAGGCTCATTTTGGGGGATGAGATTTGCAAAAGCAACAAGAGATCTCCGAGCACAAATCCCATGACTTTCTGTGAAACTTGTGTTATTGTATCACTCATATTTGCTTTGAAAAGCACCTCTTCTGAATCCAGTTTTATGGGGGTTTTATTCCAATTTTGGCAATAGGGACATAGTTAGTTAAACTGTCTCAAAGTTGAAGTAAAAATATTTTTCCTTCCTCCCCACCGCCCCCATTAGTCTTCTATTATCATATGAAGATGAAAGAAACCCTAAAATAAACTTGGCTTACCTGACACTGACAAACTAGAAGCCAGTTTTCAAAGAATCAGTTTACCAAGACAGACTTCAGAGCCCAGCCCTACCCTTTAATCACTTGTTTCACAGGTGTGAAAACAGAGACATTTCTCATACAGGCATACGATGTAATTGATTATTCTTGTTCTATCTCAGCCTGTTAAACTGATGATTGCTGCCAATATTCTAGATCACAGGATGTGCATTCTTTAAAGAACTTTAAAATCTGCGTTGAACTTTTAATTCTATCTATGCCAGAGGACCTCAATCACTTTTGTCTCTGTTACCATTAACACATCCCAAAATTTTAAGATCGTGATTTTGTTACTAACTGAAGAAAAGATAAACTGCATTTTTCCCCTCTGTGCAGCCAAAATGAATACCTCTGCTAAAAATATGCTTAGAACTATTAAATCATGAGCCTGAAACATATTTTTTTGTGAATGACATAAAAGCCAAAAGGAAAGATTCAGCAGAATTTGTTTGTGGCAGACTAGTCTTACATGCAAAGTCTCACATCTAAAAAGTCTCACTATTTAAAAGTTACTTCCTTGCTATTAATCATGTCTAGCCATTTTTACAAGAGCTGGATGAACTGAAGCTGGTATATTCACACAACTTGTGACCCTGCGGCTTTTCCCTTGGCAGGTGTCCATCACAGTTCCCCCCACCAGCCTGTGCTGGAATCAAATGGGGATCCGTTCTCTGATCAGCTAGGTGATGCACATACGTCTCTGCACAGTTGTTTTTCTTGCTGTGAAATGCTGTAAAATAGAGATTGTTGTGCTGGCTCTCCCCACAACACTACATCAAGCATAAAGAATACCAAATGACTAAAGAAGTGACATTGAATCACTCGGGGACTGGCCCAGTTGGACTGAAAAATCTAAGAGCACCTCTCATTCAGGCATCAGAGCACGGACATAAGAATTTGGCCTACTGAGCTGGTGCAACAGACACATGTGCAGGATGCCACAAAGTCAGGTCTATGGAACACTCTTTCCTTATGTGCTCCCTTTTCAGTGGCACATGTTTTCTGTGTATCAGCATCCAATTCCTGAGCCGTGTGACTATCCTTACAAGTTGAAACCGAGTATGCATTATGCTTACTGCTCAGCAGAAAAAAGTAATGACTTTGGGAGCCAGCGCAGCATAGGAAGGCCAAAGCTATAATGAAAAAAGGTTTGATGGGTCTAAGGGCACTGAGGAAAGCACGTTCCCCATCTGTTACAGGGGGTATGTGAGAGATTAGCCCTGGTTTCCCAGAAAAGCCCTCCCAGAGTGACATCAACTGTCTAGAGGAAAGGGACTGACGTTCAGGTTGGCCACATGTGGGGTTTCAATGCTGCTGCACTCGCACAACAGCTTTATAACTGTTTCTGGGCAAGGTGCACAGATAGGGAAAAAAGCTTCCTTTAATCTCCCACACTGCGCATGAAATCAGGATTCATACTTACATACCTGTGTAAAGAAACATGTTTTTAAGAAATCCCAGCCTTTCTCTTATTTAGTAGGAAGTTGTATGTTGTAAAGTATAACACTGCAGCTTGGGAAACAGTAAGAACATGTACTATCCTAACTTCTGCCTGTGTCCTACTACTGTGTCCTTGACCAACCTCATTTCCTTCTATGACCAG
>NW_010561130.1:69045-95643 GCF_000687285.1 Phaethon lepturus | reverse complement strand
TCCCTTGCCGGGGGAAGCAGCAGCAGGCCAAGGAGATGCTCTGTGGTGGGAAAAGGGAAAACTGTGGGACCGACAGCCATGAGGAGAAAGTAGTATTTCAGGTCAGAGGCTGGTTGCAAGTATGACTTGAACCCTGGACTGGCTGGAAGTTTGTGGGAGATGGGAGCAAGTAAGGTAATGAGTCTAAGGCCTCCGGCAAAGAAGGAAAAAGAAAGCTCTATGCAATGGGACAGCTGGTGATGTTTTAGAAGAAAAGGATAATGCAAAAACCTGACAGTAAGAAGTACCTTTTCAGACAGGCGCAAGGCTAGGGCTGTGCAGAAAGCTGGCACCACCACCTTGCCCACCCCCGTGGGCTGCAGGTGAGCTTGGGGCACCCAGCGATTGCCCACTCCCTTGTGTGGTGTGGGCTCTGCTTCCAGCCTTGTCCTTGGCTGAGCCCCTGGGGGGAAGGGGCTGCAGAAGGAGCGGGGCCGATATCTCCGTCCCAGGCGGATGAACTGTGGCCGGGTGTGCTGCTGCTGGAGCTGCTGCCGCCACCATGTGTCAGGGGTGTCCCGCTGGCTCTGGTCACCCATCGGGGCTGAAGTGTCCACATTTGGATGAATCAGTTGCATGAGATTTACTGAGAGTCTTACAAAGAGCAAATCGACCTTTCATCAGCGCTGCACAAGCCCTCAGGAGCTGTGGGCAAGGGGGAGGACCCGTGTGAGGGTAGGAGAGACCTGCACCTGCCAGACATCAGTTGTTCTAGAGAAACCTGAAACACCTGAGGGCTCGGGAGGTGGAGCGAGAGCTGGTTCCTTCAGGTGTTTAGACTTTTTTCTTTTTGTTTTCCCCTCTGGTGATTTGAAAGAAGAGGCTCGGTTGGTGTGCTGAAAGTCTGCAGGACATTGCCTGGCCTGTGGCAACATGCTTGGATGAATGAGCAGGTCAGCGCTTGGAGCACTGTCCCCTTGAGAGGCGGCAGGGAAGGAGCTGTGATGCTTCTGTGGCGTGGGGGAGCGGCTGTCTTGCTGCCTCCTGTTGATTTTGGCCATGAAATCTTTGCAGCAAGCCTTTGGTTTTTCAGTGTGCCTTCACAGGAATGAGGAAGCCCTCCCATTTACAGCTGGTAAGTGGCCTTACAACGTGTGACCCAGCTTTGCCCTGTTTGGCCCTAAATCTGTATGTGAAAGTAAAAGTTTACTTAAAGAACTTTTGCTTGCTCATAAGTAAAACTTTGAGCATGTGGTGGGACTTGGGGACCTCCAGGACTTTCCATCCTGAATGGTTCTCTGTAAACAGTGTGTTTAGTGGCAGCATCTGTACCGGATCTGAATGAATGGTATATGTGAATATTTAAAATAACTCTAAAATAATTTTATCAGAACAAATGCAGACTTATAACCTGTTGACTCTATACTGGAATCCTCACCTATATTGAAAATAACTTTTAGAAATTGTTTTAAATTTATCTGGAGCTACCTGAATCTTAACATGCTAGAGGATGGATCTGCACCATTGCATAGGCATCCAAAGGAGGAGATGGAGGGTGTAGCTAATAACTGGATTTTTTTGTGTTACAAGTTCTGTTTGCTTCAATAAGAACCATATTTGGCACAAACGATCTTGGAAAAATGCCTCCTTTAGATACATTTTGAAACACTTTTGTCTGTTTTGGAAATGGATACGAGTGTTCCACTTATTAGCAATTGTATAATGTTTAATTACATAACTATAATATGAAGAACAACAGGTAAAATAAAATACTTGTTGAATTTATGCCCAGCTGAAGAGGGAAAGCGACTAATTTTGTAGTAGTGAAATAGGTGATATTTAACTTGTTAATGTCTTTTCATTGGTGTTTCCTTAATGCACTAAATAGATTGCAGGGATATGTGCAGCTGTTACACAAACCTTGACTTTATTCACAACAATGAATGGGGGATGCAAATCCAGGTGGTCCTTGCTGACTGTCAGTGAACAAACTAGGGATTCTCAGGGATTCCCCCTGCCCACCCTCCCCACCTGCCAGCTTAACAGCTACAAGTTTCTGGTACAACTTCATGGTTTCTATTTAGACATGAATAAAAACCCAAGCGTAAATCTGATAATAGCTCGTATAGGGCTTAACAAAACAAAATTGCTGAGCCAGATCCTATTGGTACCTGTATGTTATAAATTCTGGTTGTCATCTATTTGCCTGCTGGGCACTGGCATTTAAACAAAGCATGTAGAATTTAAAATATGTGACTCTTCTTTTTTTTTTGAGTACAGCATTTAAGTTTATAAATCTTGGAGAGTTTTGTTCGGGTTGTTTGTTTTTTAAATCTGCTGTGTATGTCTCTCCACATACTAAGCATCCTACATCTTCACTTGGTGGTGGGCTGTGGGAAGCAGGATTTGCCCTGTTTGTAGGGTGGGGTGCTATGGGGAGGGTGCCCTGGCCAGCCCTGGGGCTTGGTGGCTGTCTTGCACAACAGGGGAATTTGGCAAACCCATTCAAACTGGTTCCAGTGCCGATTGTGTCTGAATGGTCCCCAGACATGGGTTTCAAGATCCAGGCGAGGCTTTCATTAATCTTGCTGCAGGGAATGGCTGTAAACGTTTCTATAGCTGTTCGGGCTCAAGTCAGGCTGGTTAAGGCAATGTGAAATTCAAGGTCAAAAGGTGAAATGCTGCTAAATTTAAGATTCAAGTTTATGCACATGAGTAAATGGTTACTTGGATCACTTCCATTTCAGACGCACTAAGTAAGGTATGGCTTGTCCAGTGTCTGTCTACCCCTGCAGCTGGGTGCTGTAGTCATTTCACAGGAGTTATGAACTGAAAAGGTTCTCCCCAAACATGTTTTCCCAAGTATGCAAGCCTAATTGCTCTTGTGCATCCAGGCTTGTATCTATAAAAGATCGCATGTGGCTCTGTAGGTTCACTTCGTCGTCCCTTATAAAGGATTAATTGGTGTATTCTCCTGTCAGCTTGCTCCTACCGCTTGTTTTCAAACAATGGGAAAACTGCCGCATTATAGATGCTTGGGGTAAGAACCCACATGGAGTTCTTTTCATTCATGGAGACCCACACTGATTTGATAGGATCCTGTCTTAAGGGGGAGAGAGTGAGGTTTTGGTGTTGTGTGTTTAGTTTTGTGTGTGGTTTTTGTTTGTTTGGTGGTTTGTGGTTTTTTTTTTGTCAGAGCTTAAAGAGACAAAACTAGAGTACAATCAGAAAAGTAGGGAACCTTTTTCCACAGGGGTACACGGTATTGTACTCTTTTCCCCCAGCATGGTGTTGGGAAGATAATGCTGTCAGACCTTTCTGTGAAGGGTTTGTAAAACAAACTCTGTCTCTTAAACAGCTTGTGACACTCCTGGTTTGATAATTGCAGGATGTCTATCCAGCTTCCAGATATGTTTAGATCACATGGTCATACCGGGTATAACTTTTCAATTTCTGCTTCCAAGCTGGCGTGTGGTTTGCTTGTTGCTGAGTAAATGCAGTCACAGGACAGAGATGTCCAAATTTAGCAGAAGGTGAGGTTATCTGTTGCAGTGACCCACGGTGGAGGAGGCACGTACGAGGAGGGACTTGGTAAATGCAGGAGTCTGAGCCTGGTGCCTCCTCCCCAGCTCCATGGCAATTGTTGTTGTCCTGTTAATTCCCTGCAGTTGCCATAGGTGATGCCAGGTGCAAGCTCAACATAAGATCTTCCTCCTGTCTCTGGGGATCTGCTAGCCAACACCATGAAGAATATTTGATGGGAAACAGCATGCTGGGTGTGAATCAAAGCATTGGCTCTGGGTCTCCTCCAGTGGTGTTAGCTTTCCAAGAATATCCTTCCCTCAGAAGATGTTTTAGATTATTTTTCTTTCTTTAGATAGACATCTTTCACTTGCTGCTCATCTCCTTTTCTACTATTTCTTAGCACAGTCTGATACCATTGTGCTGATTTAGCGTCTCTTTTTAAAACCAAATTAATATTAAAAGTAACCTTTGATGCTTCGGTGAGAGTATCTTTTCCCTTTTCAGTAGGTATTTGCAGATAAATGTACATAGCCGCCTTTGAAACTGTTGGTGGTTAAGTTATATAACGCTCAATTTAAAGGAATTTTTCATGTGAGATTTAGTGAAATAATTTTTCAGACTTATCTTTATTTTCATCTGCTGCTTTCATACAATTCTGTCCCAAAAAAGCAAATTTGACCTTCACTTGCCATCTTCATTATTTTTCTTCTTTTATTTATTCTTTTCCATTTTCCACTTACTAGTAAGAATTAAATAACTTGCGTACTTGGTTATTACTAACAAACTGGGATCTGAAGTCTGTCTGACCTTCAGTAGTTCCAGAAACAGAATTAGATCCAGGTTTCATCCTGGATGAACAGCAAGCTTTTGCCAGGCACTAATATCTGATACTGAATTTCAGTGGCTGAACTTGCCCAACATAGGAAAAAAATCAACAACTCTATGGAACTGATGTGAAGGGCTCAGTTCGTTAAACTGCTTCCTTAGGCTAATGTCATGAAGAGAAGATTGGAACTAGGACATGTTGGTTTTGTTGCTCTCCTCAAAAACGTTCCTTGGGGAGTTCACTTACCTCACACACCTGAAAAAACAGGTTGGCAAATACAGCTTGTTCTGACTGCAGGCTGAAGACACCAAGGTGATGCATGCTCCAAATGAGCTGGAGCTGGATGGGAATATGTACAATGGCCATGCTGTGGAGCCAGCGAATACAGGGACATTGTCTCCTTGCAGAGACTTTGGCTGACCGAAAGCTGTCTAGGAGCTGGTCTGCTGCCACAAATCATAGAAGAGGCTTTCTTCTCCCTTCCCAGATTTCCTCTCGAGCCTTTTGGTAAAAATGAAACTGGAAGGAAACATCCTAGAATTCATATAGTATCATAGAATAGTTTGGGTTGGAAGGAACCTTTAAAGGCCATCTAGTCCAACCCCCCTGCAGTGAGCAGGGGCAGCTTCAACTAGACCAGGTTGCTCAGAGCCCCATCCAACCTGATCTGGAATGTTTCCAGGGATGGGGCATCTCCCACCTCTCTGGGCAACCTGTGCCAGTGTCTCACCACCCTCACTGTCAAAAATGTATTCCTTAGATCTAGTCTGAATCTGCCCTTTTTTAGTTTAAAACCATTACCCCTTGTCCTATAGCTACAGGCCCTGCTAAAAAGTCTGTCCCTGTCTTCTTATAGGCCCCTTTTAAGTACTGGAAGGCTAGAGTAAGGTCTCCCTGGAGCCTTCTCTTCTCCAGGCTGCACAACCCCAACTCTCTCAGCCTGTCCTCACAG
Source organism: Phaethon lepturus (assembly GCF_000687285.1). Classification (NCBI taxonomy): domain Eukaryota; kingdom Metazoa; phylum Chordata; class Aves; order Phaethontiformes; family Phaethontidae; genus Phaethon; species Phaethon lepturus. The sequence goes on along the minus strand of NW_010561130.1, from coordinate 90,361 downwards.
GAGAGGTGTTCCAGCCCTCTGATCATCTTTGTGGCCCTTCTCTGGACCCACTCCAGCAGGTCCATGTCTTTCCTGTGCTGAGGGCTCCAGAGCTGGACGCAGGACTCCAGATGCGGTCTCACCAGAGTGGAATGGAGGGGCAGAATCATGTCCCTTGACCTGCTGGCCACACTGCTTTGGATGCAGCCTGGGATGTGGTTGGCCTTCTGGCGCACATTGCCAGCTCATGTCCATCTTTTCATCCACCTGTACCCTCAAGTCCTTCTTGGCAGTGCTGCTCTCAATCCCTTAATCCCCCAGCCTGTACTGATACCTAGGGGTTGCCCTGACCCAGATGCAGGACCCTGCACTTGGCCTTGTTGAACCTCATGAGGTTCACATAGGCCCATGCCTCAAGCTTGTCCAGGTCCCTCTTGATGGCATCCTGTCCCTCAGGTGTGTCAACTGCACCACTCAGCTTGGTGTCATATGCACGGGTGAGGGTGCACTCAATCCCACTATGTCATTGATGAAGATATTAAAGAGTACTGGTCCCAATATGGACCCAGTGAGGGCCACCAGTCATCACTGATCTCCATCTGGACATTGACAACTACGCTCTGGATGTGACCATACAACCAATTCCTCATCCACCCAACAGTCCACCCATCAAATCCGTATCTCTCCAATTTAGAGAGAAGGATGTTGTGGGGGACTGTGTCAAAGGCCTTACAGAAGTCCAGAAAGATGACATTGGTAGCTCTTCCTTTGTCCACTGATGTGGTCACTCCATCATAGGAGACCACTAGGCTGGACAGGCAGGACTTGCCCCTGGTGAAGCCATGCTGGCTGTCTCGAATCACCTCCCTGTCTTCCATGTGCCTTAGCATGGGAGGATCTGTTCCATGATCTTCCCAGGCACAGAGGTGAGGCTGACAGGTTGGTAGTTCCCAGGGTCCTCCTTGTTACCTTTTTTAAAAATGGGTGCAAGGTTTCCCTTTCTCCAGTCACCAGACTTTACCTGACTGCTGTGACTTTTCAAGTATCATGGAGAGTGGCTTGGCAACTACATCAGCCAATTCCCTGAGGACTCTGGGATGCATCTTGTCATGTCCCATAGACTTGTGTGTGTTCAGGTTCCTCATAGTTACATGTCATGTATATAATACACCTTTGGTACAAATACAGCTGTAATTAAACTTAATTTGGATAATAAATATAAACTGTGCATGTGATGGGAACATGCAGGTGCTGTGTTACATGGGCAAGTAACAGGCTGTGTCCTGCAAAGCTGAAAGTTGCCTTTGGCATTAGGAATCGAACTTTGACCAGATATTGATGGTAATTGAGTTGCAATGCCATGATGGGAATTGCCCAGGGGGAAACAACTTAGCTTTTAAAATGTAATTTAAACCTTGACTTAGTGTATTGCATAAAAGTAACCATGAGTTGTGTTTGATACATCCTCTTTTCTATTAGTGCTCTGCAAAGAAAAGTTCTTGTGGTCCCTAGAGTGTGTGTGTATTTCAGCTCTGTGTACCTCTTCAGCACTAACTTTTTCTACTGGCATCACAGTTCATGGGTGTGCAGCACAGTTTACCTTGGTAGGGACCTGGAGATCACCCAATGCAGGATTGACTTAAAAAGGTTCTTCAGGATCTTGTCCTGTCGGGCCTCTGCTGGCATGGAGAAGTCTAGCTTTTCCCAATCATTACGCAAAGGTTTAAGTTAAAAAGTTTACTTGGGAAGCAAATATTGAAGATCTTGCATAAAAACTGCATGCGCAAATACATACTCCCTCATGTTTGTATATATGTAATGTATTACACTGAAGTTTATGGAGTTGAGAACTCTTATTATGACCACATTTGTGGAAATATTTGAATGTAGCTTACTTCACATAAACACTGTCCTTAAACCCACAGTGTGCAGTTACATGTATAGCACAGCAGTCCAGTTGCAGGGCAAATGCTTGAAGGGGCTTTTGGTATTTTGATTTCAACCCTCTCAGGCAGGGAGTCCTAGCTTAGCCTTAAAAAATTTTTCTCTCAAAATATTTTTCTCAAAAGAATATTCTATGAAAAACTGCATATTAAGAGGGGTGAAACAGGTTATCCTCCCTTGCCACCCTGATAACTCAGTGGAGGGGAGCGAGCCCCCCTGCCTCCCATGCTCGCTCTGGCTGGGTGGGTGGCCATCAGCAGGGCAGCCCCAAGTACTGCTGGAGCACAAACCTAATGCTTGATCTGTTATGTATGGGTAAGTTAAGTTAAGTTCCTCGCTGAAATGTTGTAGAGAAGCTGAAATGCTGTTTGGAAATCTAGCTGTGAAAAGCATGTTAAAAACCCAGTACTAACCCAAATCACATGGTCAAGACTTCATCTAGCTATTGAAAAAACAAGAGCGATGTCCAGCATGTGCCTGAAATGCCTGATTTCTTCCCCCACCCCGCCTCTTACTTCCCCATTTTGTTTATTCCTGTTCCTGGGATGCTTTTGGCTGTGTTATGGTCCAGTTGATTTAACATCCATAGTTCCTGAAGCTTTTGCATTGCTTGTATTTAAATCCTACCCTGAGATGCTCACAGGTATATATTCTTGTACCTGATACTGTTTCACATACATCCAGCTGCCAGCTGGAGAAGTGGAAAGTGTCCAACTGACCCTTGCACCTGATCTAGCCTTTCATGCCAAGGACCAAAGGCAACAGCAGGATATTTTGGGACCAGGACAGGATGTTAGTCTGCTGTGTCCTTCCCTCCAAACACAAACCAACTTCAAAAGGACTGTACTGATGGAGAAGGTCCTGTGGGACAACCCTCCCGAGCTCAGCCCCTTATGGCAACAGGCAGGGACCAGCAGCTCTGGTCACGAAGAGCCCCAAGCCCTGCTTGCATCTGGTGCTTGACCAGGGTGTGGCTGAGCTCCTCTCCTTCCTTGGCGTAGTTGTGTTTAGCTGGAGACAGGGGCATGACAGGAGTAAGTGGCATAAGAGGGGAGGAATAAAAAAGGGGTCACTACACAGACAAGATGGTAGACAAAGAGAACAATATTAAATAATGGCTGTAGTTTATTAATGAATTCAGACTTGAGACAGGTACCATGCGCAAACTGAACATCAGCACACACATGCACTTTATTTTCATGTTTGTGGCAACTGAAATTCTGGGATTTTGAATTTTAAAATACAAAAAAGCCCTTTGTATGTAGTCTGATGTATTTCAATGTCACCACTTTTCTGTAGTTCAGCAGTAGAAATAACAAAGTATTCAGTCACTACAAAAAGCAGATCTGATAATAAACAACGCTACAGTTCTTAGCACGCTGTAGCAAATGCTGGGATAAGCAGGGCAAGCTGCCTTAAAAAGCTGCTGTCCTGCCATGTCACAAAGTTGCTCAGAGCAGATGCAAAGGCAAGAGTCTCACACCTGCAAACGCATCTGTGCAGCAATAAGTGACACACCTAGCAATAACACTGACCTTAAAGAGATTTCATTTTAAACCCTTCTTGATGAAGGCACTTGGCCTGAGAACAAGGGAGGCTCAAGGGAAGGTATCGTGGCAGTTTCTGCAGCTCAGCTGAGGGCAAGTAACTTGGTCCCTTTGGATCATAAGACAGAATCTGCAGGCCAGTGTGAATTATTTTTAACAAATCTTCCAGTAAAATGAAGAACCAAAAATGCAATAGCTCAAGAGATTTTGCAGATAGTTAACTAGATGGGGGGAAAACAAGGGAGTCATTCCAGTTTCCTTGAATCATTGAAGCTATCAAAACAATATTAAAAAAATCTTGTGTGCATCACAGTAGAAAAAAGTCTACCGGCTGTTTGTCAGCTCTCAGCTAACTGAGCTGGAATGGTCTTTCAGGGAGAGAATGATGGATCAGAGCAACAGTCCCAGCGTGCGTCTCCTGAGGGGACAATATGGAGACTACACTATAGAAGGTGTGTGGGTCCCAAGCAGCAGTTTGAAATGACTTATAAAACCTGTTGCTCAGACATCCATATTTCACTTGGAAGCTTCAGAGGTGGCCAGCTAGTGCCATGTTTAATATCCCAGACTGCATGGAGGTAGGTCCAACACACCTGTGGAGGAGCCACAGTGACAGAGCAAGTAAGGCACAGTTATGGTTTTCCAAATTTCTCTGGGCAAGATGGAGGGGAAACCTCATTTATTTTTCTTGTAAGGACTCCACTAGGAAAACTATGGCTGGAAACCACCATTATTTCTTCCAGGAATCTTTGGATTTTTCTAGGTTAGATAGCTCAGTGTGTGCAAGACTAAATTACAACACTGTTATGTGTATGAATATTATGGTTGTATTTTGGGACACAGTTTAATAGAAAATATCAGAAATGTCTCTCTCCAGTAGCTTTGAGAGCCACACTTGAATCTTACTTTCTACCGATCATGTTTGTCCTGCCCCAGTGCAACTAAAGCATCCCCAGTCTAGGCTGTTACGAGCTCTACCAACTAATCAGGCTAAAATACCAAATAGCTCTATTTTTTACATTTAAGTTTATCTTCACAGCAATCCCCAAGGTGCTGGGGGACCACGCTATGAATAGAACAGTTCTGAAATGCAGTCAACAGACATTTCCGTGCTACTCCAGGGAAGGCACAGATAATTATTTTAATTGTCCCCAGTTTGCTCTTCTGTCCATAATTATAGCTTTGAGTTTATAAATAACAAAGCATGATTTTAAAAACCAAAACAAACCCCTCCATTATGACACAGTTCCTGAGATAATTAAGTCTCCAACTGTGGCTGCGTAGAAGGGAACCAAAACTACATTGCAGAAGCCATAACATACAGATGTGTGTTAAGTGGAGCAAAGTGACAGGATGAAAAACGTCACCAGGAAAATAAATTTTCTCTCATCATTATTTCACTGCTTTTTACTGAAGAAAAAAAAAGAAAAAAAGAAAAACAAACAAACAAAACCCCAAACCCAAAACAATAGCCTATTGTTTCGACTAGACCTATTGTTCTGTTGCATTTTTTGTTATTGAAAGAACCAACAGTCAGTGAGAGCTTCCTGAGGAGCAGCAGCTTGAAAAGCTAAATGCAGTATCCTGTGCCTAAGGCTTGTTTTGCTGCAGATTTAGGAAAAACTGGACAAGGTAAGTTACTGAGGTAAATTAGAGCACACTGTTTAGGATTTAATTTGTTTGAATACCCCCTTCAAATAGAAAACACACTGCAGTTTTACAAGTATGGTGGTTAAAACCTGCAAAACGAAGCAGAACAAAGCTCTGCCCTGTCACATCCTTGCTTGATGGACATTCCTCTGTTGTTACTGGGTGTTGCATACTGCCAGGGACAGGACAAGAAAAATTCTAGGTTGGGAGCCAGCACAGCAGGAGGATTCATTAGCCATGAACAGAAGCAAAACAGGGTTCCAGAAGGAGCAGTGCCCTTGCTGAACAACCAGCTTTACCACAACAAACACAAAATCAGCTGGGCAGCCTATAACACACACTTTGGATAAACAGAGACCTATGGATATGAGACAGCTCTGGCTTACATGTTTCAAAAGGTCTTTGCCCAACAAGGAAACAAATTATATATTAAAAACCTTTTACAAAATACACGGTCTGTTCTTTCTCTGCTTAATATCTTCCTTGCTTGGAGCTTGGCTCTTGCCCAAATGCAGCCAGAGCAACACTTGATGATAACTCAAAAATGTGCAGTTAATCTGTGTGTGGTTTTTTCGGCTCCTGAATGCCAGGAGTGAAAGTGTATTTTTCAGAGAGAAATAGACTTGATCACACAGTATAATAATGTTTATGCAAGTTTTTAGATGGCCAAGATAAGGGAAATAATTCTGTAAAGTCCTTTGAGAAAAGAAAAAACCTCTAAGGTGGAAAACCTTTATCTCTTTTTCAATGTTGTTTTTATCCACAAACAAGTATAAGCCCCAGTAGAGAGCTTTCTGCACTACAGCAAGAAAAACTTTAGCTTTCTTTTATTTTCTCCTTTTTTTTTTTTTTAACCTTACAGCTATATTTCATCATAAAAACTAGTTTGAAGAGAGAGTAAACTTTTGCTCTTTGGTCTATCTTGACATTCCTCTTGAAAAAGATAACAGGAATATTTCAAATTCGTTTTTGTCTCCTATTTCCAGGAAACAGGAAAGTTGCAGTTCTTAATTTCCAGGCTTCTGAAATGAGAAAGATAAAGAATTTATATGTTGAAACAAGACATCTTTGCTTGCTTTAAAGAAAAAAAGGAAGCATTGTAACCTAAAAGCAGTGTTTTAGTGAAATTTTGTGCTTTTGCCATAACCATAATAAACAAAAATATTCAATTATGCCACATGCACCTCCTATTTATTACCTGTGTAACCCTACTAGGTGAGAAACAAAAATCTGTACTCGCATTCCAGTATGATATAGGCTTTAGAGTGTATGCTATTGTAGTAACTGCTGCTGACTGAAACCTAATACTGTGGAATAAGGCTGTAAAAAGTCAGTTTTTTGTTTCATAGGATCAATTTTGTGGATGCAAAGGAAAGGTCTTCAAACACCTTCTATCCATATCTGAACGAATTAAGATGAAAACATCTAACAAAGAGTTTGCAGTTTTAGGACATCAGTTTTGGTGTCCTCCCCTCATAGGCTGCTTTACGGCTGTGAAGATGCTCGCAGTCAGAACTCTGGGATTCCTCTCGCATTCAGAAAAGCTCTGAGGGGGGCAAAATACCCGTGCTGTGTATTATGACCATTCTGATGCTCTGCCAGTTTTGATGAGGAGGTGAGTGCAAGAATCTATCTGCAACTGCAGACAGCCATGGCCTTACTATATCACAACCAACCGAGGAACCCCCATCTACCCAGACACCCAAAGCCAAACTGGCACAGTCAGAGCAGGCACCTGCTGCCGCTGATTAAATCAGAGGGATCCTTAGAGCTCACAAGGATCCTTAACAGACTTCACCTTTGCAGAGTGGGTCAGGCTCATAAATTTTCCTTGCTGCGCAAATAATACTCTTTTTTTTATTTTCTTCCTACTGGCAGACTTGTCTCCATGTAAGTAAGTCTTATTCTGACTGGTGCTATCTACAGATAGATCCTAAGGAAACAACTATACTTTTCTTTGTGTATGAGCTGGGCAGTCTAATTTAAATAGGATAGGGGCCAGTGATGAAGAACTAGCCAGATTCCTTTGGGTTAATTTTCAGGCATTACTGTTTCAGTTTTTTAATACAGCACATTGCTCCTACAGAGAGACTGTAATATCGTGTGTCCATGTATTAGCTATTTGTCAACAGAAAAAAACCAGAGCTGACTTTTTTGAAAAAAGATTTTGGTTGTTTGACTTTTTAGAGTATATTCTGATGATCAGTAATCTGCAATTTTTTCTAAGAACTATCATCTGCTAACAGTTCATATGCAGTGAAGTGGTGGAGAAAAATTAGAGAGGCTAATGACATCCAACATTTCAGCTCAGCAAGAAAGAGCCCCACAGAGCTACCCTAGCAGCAGGAACTTTTGCCTGCATCTCTTTCACAAGTCAGTCTCATGAAGCTATGCATTGCAGAGGAGGATATAAACTGCACAGTAAAACAACTGTTCTTGGCTCTGCACGCATGTTTGTAATGAAACATCTGCAGCTCTTCCACAAATCTCTAAATATTTTTCAATTACCACATCTTAAAGTTTTGAATCAGTCCTAATGAGTTGGCACAATATCATATTACTAGAAATTTTACATTGTACACTAATACCCTAGGAAAAGAATTCAAACCAAGTGGAAAAAATACCCAAACTATCCCTCGATCTGCCATCATAGAAACAAACCTGCAAATACCTCAAAATGCAGTATCAGCTACAGTGTGGGTTCACTTCAGTGAACATGTGAAAGCAAAGAATAACACAACTTCTCTACAGAAAGTTGGGAGTAAAGATTATACAAGAATATTGTTTCTCTCTTTATCCAAAGTGAGAAATGTACAAATCTAGCACATAAACCGGATGAATTATAGAGCTGATGAAGACTGACTACCTTGTGTGGTGCTCACTGGGTGTTACAATACTCTTGAGGCATTCATTTAGATTGTTAAAGGTAGGAGCACCGGTGAGTATGTGCCTATATTGATGACAAATATATATGATCAAGCTGGTTTTTTCTTTAAAAGGCTTGAACTGAATCATTCATTTGTCTGATGGCACCAATACCTCCATAGTGAAATTAAAATAATTTGTTAACAGTTGGATATATATGCTATTTCCTACCTGACTCTTATGTTTTTGTGACTTTGTTAGCATTTAATTTTACATCTGAGAAAACATCACCACTGACTAAAAGCCAAGCTGAACATTTTAAATTCATGCACAACTCCCAATAAAAGGCCTTCACAGTTGGAATGGAGTATTTAGTCTGCTTAATTATCGTTGTTCTTCAAAACTCACCAATCCATGGTTTGGATGGATTTGTGTAAGACTAGGCAGTAAACGCCCGATTAAGCAGGCTATGTGAATCTGCATATAGATTTTACATTAGGATTCTACAGTCATTTCAAATGATTCAGAAGTAATTATATGACTAACACATGATGAATCAATACACATGCATGAAGCCGTCAGATGTAATGCATATCAATAACAAAAATGGGATATATGCAAAGAAGTGGTATGTGCAACACTACCCATCAGCAAAATAGTCAGTGATGGTTTGCATAGAAGCTAGTAATGAATTACCTGTGCATGCTTGTTAACTTTGAAGCTAACTGCTTTTTACTTGTACACATGAAATGGCAGAATCTGCTCTCACCAGATACCATGTGAACGCTGTGACATTCAAGTATGTGCAAGTGAACAGTTAGCTTGGTCTGAGTGGTAAGCTCATTGGGTTGCGTGAACCTCTCCCCTCCTCCAAACAACCCGTCAAAACACAGAAACAGAAAATGAAAGCTGCTTCTCTCAAGCCAGAGTAGGCAAGGGTTGCTGGAGCAGGGCTGAAGCGCCTGGGCGCATCCACCTCAAAGCTGTGGCTGATCTGGGGTCCCATCACAGTCCTATTAGCTCATAGTAATATTGTTCTGTGTAATAGTAACCGTTTTACTCTCCAGACGGATTTACTGGGGGAAGGGAGAGTTAAGAGTCCCATCACAGACACACATGGTTTGTTTCAGTCAGGGTTACATCCTCTCTTATTCCATTTATTATGTTACAAGGTTAAAATGGAGTAGCATGGAATATTTTCATAACAACTTGGTTTTTTAAGTGCAGAACATGTGCTACACAAAATTAAAGCAGGACACCAAGAACATTAACTGCTTAAAGAAGGGGAGGAGGTGGCGGGGAATCTGCAACCTTCAAGGAAAAGGGAGAAAACCCAGCATGAAAAACAGACAGGCTAAGAGGACAGATTGTGTTTCTGAAACGCTTTTTACCATTTGAGAGAGATGACAGCAATCAAGATTAAAAAAACATTGAAAAACAAAGTAAAGCTCATGAACAAGCTGAGAAATATAGAAACATCTCTCCTGATATCTAGGCAATGACAGAAACACACTGCCACATGAGTATTATCAAAGACGAACTAGATTATTTCTTTTGAGGCAAGTAACATGACAGCATTTCTTCAGACTGACTTTTTCCGTAGCTAAGAGCGGTACAATTGCAGAACCAGCTCCTCATGGCAAGCTGACAGAGCCAGGAAATGCAAAAGGCAGCATCAATGTGCAGTATCCGTGTACAGCAAAAAAGCGCCGGCCGCCAATCAGCAGATAAAAGTGCGCATTATGAAATATTCGCCCAACTGCCCACAAATAGTGTGGTGTGCTCAATGAAACTAGGGCCTAGATAAACTCCTGACAACCTTTTTTATATATATACTAGAGACAAACACAAGCTGGAACAGGGAAGTAAAGGCTCTTGACCGACCTGAACTTGGACATCATTCTCAAAACAATCCTTTCACTTGCTCTGTGATAGGGTCGAGGTCGATGTCATAGAAGCATGGCCTCGTGGGCAGTCCTGGCATGGTGCTCATCTGTGGGAACAATAAAATGAAGTTGTACTCCTGCACCTGTATGCAGATCATCACCCATGTAAAGCTTAGAGTAAGAGAAAGGCTGGATTGTTCATCATGGACTCAACCACAGATATGATCTTCACCACATTTTTTTGCTTCTGTTAAAAATGTCCAGCTCGGTACTTTTACAATTAATTTAATTTTTAAGCGTATGCTTCTAAAAGACAGGAAAGAGACAATAAAAGCCACAAAATACTGGCCAGCACAGTAACCTTAACAAAATGAAGACACTTATTTGTTCCTCAGAGTATTTATCCAGAACATTTATGTGATTTTTTGGGGGAAAAAATCACACCAAGAATGGCAAAGACATAACTGCCCAGATTCATCTGGTGATATGAATGTGTTGAACTCAGACCTTTCCCCCAGAAAACAGGAGCTGAATTAATCACAACACTTTCATGACTGATTGCTTAATGTAAGGAACAAACTGAAATAGTTCAACTAAACATACATGGATTACACTTGAATCCTAATTTAGTAGTTAGAATTAACAGGTTGAGATATGAAGCTAAAGCAGCCCAATTATCTCAAACTATGCATAATTAAGATCCTGATCTAGCATAAGACACCAGCATCTGCATGCTTTTAAACATGTAAATAGTTGCATAGACTCAACAGTTACAGTTACTCAAATTACAGTTGCCTACAGGTCTGCTCACGCTACTTACTTATACTATTATTTACAACTGGCATTTTAGCAGCAATTAAAGACATATGGGTGACGTGGGAATCTGGAGGTGCTGGGCCACAATAGCTCAAGCCACTTTATATCAGAGGTACCCCAGGTTCTCACCTCCCCTGCCTCAGGACTCCCCCCTTCTCCCTCGCGCAGGAGATGTCTGGAGAGCAGGTCCAGCAGAATAATGCTATTTTTCAATCATCTGCTTCATCTTCTCCTGTTTCAGCACTTGAGCCAGGAGGGGCTTCCCCAGCCCCAGTGCCAGCACTGGCACAGGGTAAAGGTGGTGACTACGGGGCAGTTTTAAGGCAGGACCAGTTTGGATCAACCTGAACCACTTTGGATTCACACCCCAAGTCTTCCTAAGATGACAGTTAGAAGCCCTGAATATCTCACCACATTTCCACTAATCTAAGGCACTCCAAAAATAGCATTTGGGCTTAAGGACTCCCTTTTGATACCTTAACCTCAGAGGTGGAGGATGGACCTGTTATATTAGGCCCTATATTAATACCCAAAGAGATGGAAGACATTACAATCTCTGGAAACAAACATGGGGTTCAGCTTAGCTCAACTGTTGGCTAAGAGCCTTTTAAGCATTAAAACTTATCTAATAGATGCTAGGTTTTGAGGAACAAAATTTTAGCTGAGGCAAGTCATCAGGGCTCGTTAAAGCTGATGGTTAATCTGCAGGACCGGGCCACCGGCTGCAGGGGTGCAGCCAGCGCACACCATGGCCAGCCACCACCTCTCAGCAGAGAGCACAGGGCCAGGCATCTTCCTCCCTCTGCCTTCCCTAATTCCTCAAGAAGCACAGCTCAGCTACGCTGTCTTCTCTGGCCAAAGGCAAGCTCTAACAAACAGGCTTACTGGCCTCAAAAGAAGAAAAATACACAACCACCATCCCAGCTCCTGCAGAGAGCCAAATTTACAGGCCCCTCTCGGGCTGGAGCAGTCTGTACTTCTTTATAAGTCAACCTGTTCTGCTGCATACTCGGTGATGGAGTTAGTTAGCATCTCCCTTACGCTTCATCTTCGCTCCGAACGCTTGTGTAATGCTTCCATCGTGGGAATACAAGCAAACCGTAAGATCTCTCCACCACAGTCCCATTTACTCCAGAGAGCTCTGCTGCCGTTTCAGAGGTTGGTCCCACGTTGGGAAGGAGGAAAGGAGCTCAGGGAGCTCTGTAGCAGCCATCATCTCACTTGAGATCTAGCTCTGAGAAAAAACAATGCAACGAGCTCTTCTAGTGGACTCAGTACATTTCCTCTGTTTTTAAACATAGTCCTTCCTGATCTTTTGTTATTGCACACAGTAGGATTAAAAGACAGTTAATGATTAAATGACATTAAAATGCCACTGATTGCATGACATCATTTTATTGGCTGACATCCTCTTGGCGTCTTAGCTAAGTACTAAAACACCTTGTTACTGTTCTTTACCTGTTGGCCACACTAGTTGGACTACAACATCATTAGGGTACTGAATTATTTTCTCTCTCAAGATTCATCCCAGTTTCTGAGTTAATGCTTGACAAGAAACTGCCTTAATGAATTACATTTCACTGGGAGGGGAATGAACAAATTGCCAAAGACAACTTTCTGGTAATTTTGTATATGGCAGTTCTACATCTGACAGTAAACTCCCAAATTCCAGGTTGTCTTTTTTTTTCTTTTTCTTTTTTTAATATATATGTACAAGCTTGACTAGTCTTCATTTCCCCTGAGAGGAGTTTGTTTTTTTTCATAGGCCCAGTTCTACGCTGGTGTAACTCCACTGTGTTAACCAATGGAAATCGATTATATCTATAAAACGTGAATATCAACCCAGTTTATTGCCAGTTCAGGGAACAAAACTATTCTCATTTTGAAAATTTAAGTCCGCAAAAGGGAATGAGTTCATCTGAATTAAAGTTACTGCTGTGTAAAATGAAGTACAAGACAAAAAAACCCACAGAGGAAACACTTTGGGATGAACACCTGTGTGAATTACAGAGCGAAAATAAAATACATCCTGGCATTTTCCCCATGGCCCAGACTTCCAAACAGGCAAAGCCGTGTAGATTTATGATCATTTCTCTCCGCTCTCATTATTTGGACACACAGAGGTAACACGCAGCAGAATCCATCCCTTTTCCTTACTTCAAGGTCAATAGGAGGAGACGGCGGACTGGCTGAGGAGCTTACTACCGATTATTCCCTCGCCAGCCCTCCATTTCTTTCCTGCAGCCAAAACTGCAGGAGGGAAGAGAGGGCTCGGTCGGCTGCGAGGCTGAATCGAGGCTTCAGAAGACTGGCTTTCCCCATGGCTGTGGGTTCAGAATGATCCTCTTCCCTCTCGCTGTTCTCCACGATGCTGAGTGAAGGTATTAACCATCGAGTTCACAGGCTGGCCTTAACTGCAGCAGGCATGACCCAGAAGCATCCCTCTCCCTCTCCAAAGTAACCGGAGCCTAGAGTTTTGCGCACGGGGAGGGGGATGCTAACCTGCCCCCGGCTGCAGCACATACCGTACTGGCACAGCGGCTGGCAGACTACCTCCACCTCTCCAAGGCCTTCTGAGATAACTACTTACTAAAATGACTTCATTTCTAAAACTTGAAAAATGGACAATGAACACTGAAAGAGAAAATATGCCTAAAGCATAAATCACTTTGGTAATAGCAGGTATGTACAGCATGAAAAAAACCCCCAGAAATTTACAGTCATACAGCTGCTTGCTAGGCATCCCATACAATATATACCCTCTATATATTGTACGGAGATCAGCAGAACTCTCCACTCTAATGTAACAACATTTGGGTTATAGATTGGTAGCTACACAACATCACACAACATGACTGTGAGAAAAGAGCAGGGTAAGAAGCAGTGAATGACAACACATTATCCACTTAAGACCACAAATTGAATTTAGATAGCTGAAATAATCAGTACTTAATTTGACCAAAACTGTTACTATCACACATCCCCTGGGAGAAGGAATATATAAGGCATAAACTTTGCACCTTAAGACTTAATGCAATTCATCTGAATGCTTTGTGGTGGGGGTGGGAAGGGTTTTATGAAGAATTCATCCAGCTGCTGCCCAAAATACATAGTTTAGTAATTAATGGGAACTAGTTTTGTAGAAACTCCCTGGAATCAACCATTTTCTTTGCAAACTGTGCAACTGCCTACACATCCATGAGAGCAAATGAACTGCAGGAAGATGATGTGAAAAATCCAACACCTATTTATTACTATGGCACTCACTCTGTATTTAGGAGGCAAAAGCAGCAAGTCTTACAGTCATATATCCTGGGGATCATTTATGCTCCTGGAAATGCACAACTGGTGGAAGATAAATCATAATTTTAGTTAAGAAAGCCTGAAGGCTACTGTTATTTATACTAGGCATTTATGATCTTCCAGAAGTTTACTTGCATGACTAAACAAAAAAACATAAGGAGCTTCCTTACAAAAGGAAGATGCCAGTTACTTTTAAGGAAGCTATATGAAAGTGCTGTTTCATACCCTCTTCAAGAATGTATCCACTGTCACTGGAAAAGTGACTACATTGAGCTTCACTGGAGCTTCATTTAAATTACAGTTGTGTGTTGACTTGTAATTTTAGTTGGCCATAAGGTCTATGTAACAGTTGCACAGTCAAGCACTAAGACCCTGCTAGCCAGGTTTGTTATGGTCCCAAGAGGAACTATGCTGTTTAGTTTCCTTTTTTATCATACAGATGCCTACCAGTGGTTGACAAGTCAAGTCGTGCCTTTTACTTCAAGTGTGTATCCATCCATCCATCCATCCATCCATCCATCCATCCATCCATCCATATATCTCTCTCTCTTTATTTTTTTCATTTCTCTATATGAAAAATCCTAATAGGACCTGAGATCACCTTAACTGGGTCAGCACAATGGCATAATTTGCAAAACAGACGGTCCTGAGGACTGCATCCAACTCATGGTTAGCGTCTTTTTCACTTATAAGACAAGCTGTGTCTGTTTTACAGGCATAACATGGTTTCTAATCAGAGAAAGAAAACCAGAGGAATCTGTACTTACACAAAGTAGGGAAACCAGACGATGAGAAGATACCAAAAACATCAGCAGCTTATTGAAGAAACCTCCCTATTCTGTGGCTTATGGAGTTAATATAGCATTTGACAAGAAGTGCAAGTAATTCACATTATCTAATTGTATCCTTTTGTTAATTGAACAAATTAAGACAACCCGCAACCATTTCAAACCTGAAATACTGCAGAAAACAGATGTTGTTTCTCAAGAGAATCTAGCATACACATGAGTGTGGATAACTCCTCAATAAAATCTGATCGGGTGAATTGCACATCCCACACTCCCTCAGCAAGAAACAATGCAAGAGGAAACTCAAGAGATTTATAAATAGTGCTATAAACCTGTACGCATTATGTTCAACGTGCCAGAATTTGTTGGAATCCTGAGGCACGGCACGAAGCAGCTACACTTCAGGGTTTCAATACTGTTTCCTAGTGTGAATTAGAGCTCTGAAAGGCAGATCCGCTACCAGAAATTTGCTCCCCTGCAGTGCATATGTCAGTCTCAATGCATGCAAAGCTGAAAGGAAGAGCTTTCCTCCCTTGTTCTGAAGAAATCCTGCCAGGTTTCCAACCTTTCCTGCCTTTAGGCATTCTTTACCTTGAGCATCAGATTAGTCCCACTGACACCTGGGGTGCTGGCCATGCACTGGAAGCTGGCACCAGGGGAATTGCAACCCATGGAGTGGGAGAGAGAGATTAACACTCACCTCACTGCACTGCAGGACTGGAGAAGGGAGTGCAGATCTTACTACTGGACGCCTTAAAGTCCTGGCACTCTCCATTTTAAACCCATACTTGCAAATTTTTCATGAGACTATCCACGCAATGAGGGTAGGACTATGGCACCCTGGAGCATGTGACTGTGCAAACACTTCCAGTGAGCGGTCACTTATTTCACCTTCGGACTGGACTGCCCTACACCGCACAGAGGCACCCATTGTGCACTGAAGAGGGAAGCTAGTGTACAAAAATCAGGCAGCATATCCTAAGTATCTCCAGGATCACCTCGTAGTTTGTTTCACAGAACTGGAAAATTCCCCCACTCTGCAGAGCTCTATCACTTCAGAGGTAGTTCATGCTTTGAATGACAGTATAAAAAAAAATTCCATGAAGATGACAGAAGAGAAGAATTAAGAGAACAGTATTGTTTGTCTTAAAAGAAATACAACAGAATTGAAATGGCCAAAACAAAACAGGCACAATATAGTCTACACACGCACGCCCCACACCCCCCATTAGAAAGGGGAATGACACCATACCAAAGACTGAACTGACACTCAAGTGACCTTTCACCACCTCTTAAAAGCAAACAAACCTCAAACTCTCAGGTTAGGAAAAGCAGATGCATAATGGAAGCAAGTTGGGGCTTGGAAAAGTATCAACTTTTAAAAACAAACTAATAAATTCAGCCTTGGAAATGGCAGTAATTTCTAAAAACCTACTTTAATAGCTACATAATGCTTAAGAAAATATTATCTCATTATTTTTCATTGCCTGAAAATAACAAGGATTTCTACAATCAGCTAAGCAACAATCTTTAGTCAGTATTTAAATAACTGTTTATGTAGAAGTTCTAATGAAAATTTGCCAAACCTGATGATAGCCAGAGAAGATAGGGAGAGTGAAGCTCATATTTCCTTCTCAGGAAATCTTTGACAAAAAGAGATCTTGTTGCAGTGCATAAGAACAATCACAGTAAGAAACTCAACACATTAGCAGCTTTCAAAATGATCAAAATAATGTTTGAAAAGATGCCGATGCTACCCCAACATATGCTGTTGTATTCCTTGCAACGAACAGCTCTGTTTCACTGGCATGCTGCTGATACCAGGTGCAGAAGTCCATCTGGCATCAATCATTCTAATTGTCTCTTACTTTAGTGTTCCCACATTCTTGACAATTGTTCGATTTTGTGAAAGGATTTACAACAACAAAATGCATGGACGCTGTTCTGCTATCGGCATCTGGATGAAGTTGTAAGACTACTGAATATTGATTATACGATCCTAACTGACCTTGGTGCCAGGTGCTCAAGTGAGGCAGAAGTAGCTTGTGCCCTGTTACATTCTCCGAGGGATTATCAGGACCCTACAATTTACTCACCTTGAGTGGAAATAGTCTGAATCCAAAAGTGATCTCCTGGGCACCCTAAGGAAAAAACTAAAACCCACACTACAGTCCACATCTGTCCAGTACAGCTTTTGGAGAGACCTGTGGTTGCATATCCCAAAGGAAGCAGGGGATGAGAGGAACCGGTCAATGCTTGGTTGGCCAATCCTTGGTGAACAGGTCACTGTACTACCTCTGGAACTCAAATGTCAGTGACGTGCTGAAGCACCGAAGACCCAGAATGGAATTGTGCTAGTTATTAAATAAAATATTTAGGCAGGGATGTAATCTGTGAAAGAATGAGCAATTTCTCTGATTAAGTAAAACACTTCTGACTCACATATATGACTGCAGTTCCCCTCAGCAGAGTTCTCTCAAGTAATTTTCATCTTAGAGTTTATAAAAATCATACTTGAAGCAGAACAAAATGGTCCCCATAATTACAGCACAATGGGATCAATATTTTAAATTTTACTTGAAAAATAAATCTCTCGCTGAGGTAGCACGTTACATGGTGTTAGTTCAGTGTACTGTTTTTTCTCACCATCCACAACACAGGATGTTTCACAGGGTATTCAGAGCTGTTTTCTGCCTTAGGTAGGCTAACTGATAAATAAAATACTACAAAACCAAAAGCTACAAAATCCAAACCACCCCTCAAAAACCAAACACTCCACCCCCAAACAACCAACCACGGAAGAGATAAAGTGGGAGAGAAAAAACAGGGCTGCAAATTCCAGGTGACTAGTTCCAAAACACTTCCCTCCATCCCAGCCCACTCAAATCCATTTCCAGGAGTAATTGCTCCCTTGGCCAAGGCCTACATCCTGATTTTCCTCTCCCGCTTGGGCTTTCGACAGAATCCCTGGCAGAGGATTCTTGCTCGCTGCTTCTTGTACAAAATCACCTCCTCAGCCAGAAGAAATCCTTCCCTCCAGCTCACTCCTGATGTCAGAGGCTCCCAGGGCTCTTCCTATTCTTGACGAGCGTCCAATATATCAGACGGTGCTGGAAACGCGCCTCTGCGGGAATAAATCCAGAGGATAAAGGTGTTGCTCTCGTGTGCTGTTTCAGCAACACAAATATCCGAAGTATCTGATGTTCAGGGGTACATAACCCTCCTGTTTTGTCCAGTGTTTGGGTCTCCTGGTGAGGAGGAGGTGTCCAAGCTGCGCCAGCAGTTCAGGTTCTGCTGAAAGCAGAGCAGATTTTGTGGTATTTGGGGAGGAGAGGTCTCGGGTGGATCCATCCCAACTGCCTTGCATTTGCTCACGGACCAGGACTGGGCAGCCTTCATTTCAACTGAAACCTGCTTATTTTGTACCGATTATTTCTCTAGAAGGACCCTTCCTTAAACGCTGGAAGCAAGTCCCACTTTGTGCTCTTGATCTTCGCTATGCCATTTTGTTTAAAAGCTTCATAGCTTTCATACCAGACTTGCCGTGTGGGTCAGACAGCACGACACGTTAACAGAGGAAAGCACAGAGCCTCAATTACAGCCCAGAGGTGGTGGCAGCAGCAGACTACATAAAGCAAATATGTGTGCTCAACATGCCACAGCTTTGTCCTTCCCAGTAATCCATGCTAGGAAGAGCACCAGAAGCATCATCCAGCCATTTCAATGACAAATTACAACATGGAGAAATCCCAAAAGATTGTGTAACTATGGTGCGCAAAAACACATTTAAGCCATAGTATCCCTCTTGGTTACAATTAACTGGATCCACTGACATCTGAGTAAGTAAAGTTCGCTAAGAAACATCGTATCAGGCAAAGTTGATGTGTGTGTGTATATACATATGGGAAGAATACATATGGGAAGAACTGCTTCTAGAGAACATACAGAGATTATAGCAAAGGACCCCTTAAAATTAGTTCTTTTTAATTGTTAAATCACCAGACTGGGTTGGTCTCATTACTTGATTTAAACTAAATGGCAGTGGTGACCTTTATAATACCAAAGTATGAGAATTTTGGAAAACACCTGAAGCAACAGGAGTTGAAAAAAGTGGAAGAGAAGGTGACTATACTTTGCTAATCCCATCTGAGTAGACACAATCTCGTTTTCAGTACTGGGAACTAATAAAGCCTAGGATATAGACTTCACAGGCACAGTTCAACTTTCTGGTCTGTAGTTGTCGTGGGAGATGTCGGAAAGAAGAGCCTGGGGGCTTGTCTTCAAAGAACGATCAACGGTGGTGGGCATCCACAGCATCAATCACTATCACCGTACCATCATCGTGTATCAACCTTGACCTGTGAGCATCTCTAATCTCATTAGTTCACTTCCTCAAGTCACTTGTTGCCTGGATAAACAATTTAAATGATATGCTCTTTGTAGCCCTTAGCACATATTGTTTTGTGACAGACTGAAGCAAACAGGAAACAGACAACTACAAACAAGCACCTTATCCTACAATTCCGCACGCGGCTGCTTTCTAACCATTCGCAATTTTGCCCCATCTCCCTCCAGGCAAATTACTGTCTTGATATGTTAGGTCAGTGCTATCTTAGGTGCACCAAACAATTCAAAAACTTTTCCTTTCTACTTGTTCCTAACCCAGAAGACGCAGAATGCATGCAGTTTGGCTGGATACGAGGACATCAAACTGTTAAACTGTCTAAATCAGATACTCTCAGTCACAAGCCCATCACAGACCTCTAGCAGTACATCTTATTCAACACAGCGTGTCCTCTAAAATTGTATCAGAATGTACTGTGGTTCTCTTTGACAAGAAAGCAAATAAAAAATGAAGGATATTACTCAGGTCCGCAATTTACATCCTACAGTGTATCGAATCACTGTTTTAAGAGGCCTCCAAAAGGTTGCTGAGAAAAGTGAGCCTTGAATAACCTATGCTGGAGCTGACACTTCTCCTGGAAAATGGAGGAGCATAGAGATGCTTTGAAAAAGGCCAAAAGCCACTGACGTGTGATGCACTGGTGCCTTCAGAAAAGCCACCTTCTTTGCAGGTTGCCTGAACTGCACTGACAGCTGTAAGGAGAAAGGGAAAAATTCTAGCCATGAATGTGTGACTTAACTCTCTTATGGCAATATTGATTTTCAAAGTTTCTCTAAGGAGATACTAAAACCTTAACTTCTGTTCACTGAGAGAGAGCCACAAGTTAACAAGCTGTCAGATAGATTTAATTGTCAAAGGAAACCAGACAAAATTTTGTTAACTGACAGCACAATCTTTATCCTACAAATGTGTATCCTTACAGTATATAATAAAGATTTATATTTTTATATTTATAAATGAAATTATTTTCAAAGTACTTACAAATATGGATTAAATACATTAAGCACATCTGGGAAATAAATTAAATAAGATCTCCATTTTAAAAGGTCAGTGAGATAGGAGGCATAAAAGGTTAAATGATTTTCCAAAAGCAGCTGAGGTGCTGCCAGGAGAATGGAACTTGAAATTGGTAACTGATTCTCATCTTAGTCTCATATAACTGAAACTCAAAAATAACTATGCTAAATAGTTGCATTCCATAAAACATCTTTTTCTATTACATAACGAAGCCTTTGTACCAGTTAATTTCATTTTTAATGAAACACAACTTTCTCCATTTCTCACACTTTGCTCAGTGTGAACTTGCATTAAGTCACTTTTCTAACCATAGTTTATGCAATGTAACAAAGGATAACAATATTTTCACATAAGCAACAAAAATGCTGTTAAAACTGTCCAATTAAAATCAACCATATCTGGAAACACACTGTTTTTTCAGTCTGAAAAACAAATCAACCCCCAAACAGATGTTTTGTGGGTAGCATTCAGTATTTTTCAGAAACGAAGCATATGACAGGACAAAAAAAGTGGAAGTCAATAATGAATTTCTGCATCCCAACAGAAAACAAGTTAACACAACTCTTTTTTTTTGTTTGTTTTGACAAACACCTAGTACAGGAATGACCTACAGAAACGTCTCCTCAAGCATTAAAAAATGTGTAGAAGTGCCACTGTTGTAGAAACTTTATTTATGCACATACAGAGTAAAACATAAGAAGACTAAAATGAAATGATAGCGCAGAAATTAAAAACTAGTTAGAAGATGATCTCTCTAACGCCAAAGTGAACAAACTAGCAGACAAAGCCATAAGCTTTATTTACTCTTACGGTCTATCCCCCCGGCTCCTCCTAATCAAAAGAAGGCCACTCTGTAATGAACAGTCATTTTTGGCAAACAATCCATTTACAACTCCACCGCTCAGCCAAAGGCCTAACAAACACAACAAGCAACACATCCGCCCAGGTTCAGCCTGCCTCCTTCCCTCCCGGCGACCCCGCGGGCGAAGACGCCCCGTGACGGCACACCGACCTCGCCGGCAGAGCCGCGATGCCCAGCAGTGTGCCGCTGCCCACCTGCCTGGGTGCCTTCCTTGAAGAGAGGCTGCTGGTGGGTGAGCGAGCTCTCCCCTTGGT